>NW_027070132.1:114537-239150 GCF_002906115.3 Quercus suber
ATAATTTTTTTATATACTGAAAGTATCATTGATAAAAGCTAAAAGCTAAATAAAATAAGTTTTTTTTTTAACTTTTTTTTTTAGGAACGAAATAAAAGAAGTTGATTGATGTTTTGCTGAAAGTATAACAAAAAAAAGTTAAAAACTAGCTTATAATCTAATCCCGAACGGACCATAAGTATTGTTTGTGCTTAGAACGAGTTTATTTTTGAAAAGTCTTAATAATATCTTGTATTAGCCAAATGTGATTTTTAAGTAGAGTAATGCTATGGATACAAATTTTTTTATAGCATGTTTACAATCTTTTTTTTTTTTTTTGAAGGGGAAAATCATACAATTATAATGATAAAGAGTCATGATACAAAGCTTCTAAGGCTGGTGGGGGAGCATCCTCCATCCAAAACAAATCCAAATCTAAGAATTTCTAGCATATTGAGCTAATGCATGAGCTACCTTATTTGCTCCTCTCCTAACATGAGAAACTTTAGCCCATTGTAACCCCACAACAAGTGTCTTATACCACTAACAACATTCCCAAGCAATGAAAAGTTTTATGAGGAAGAAGAGATGGATTGAAGCACATTGCAATTATCTCCCTCAATAGTCAACCCAGAGAACCCAGCATCCACGGCGAACTCAATGGCTCTTCGACAAGCAAGTAATTCAGCTTCATCACTTGTGCTCACCCTCTGACCACTTACGGACATAGCAGCCATCACTTCACCCTTGTCGTTCCGGATTATAGCACCAAAACTTGATCTGTCTAAGCCTGAAAAAATCGCTGCATCAAAGTTCAGTTTGTACTCCAAATGTGAGGGAGGTTGCCACACGTCTCCACTTTGTTGCTGCCGAGTCAAAATAGAGAGGTTATTTCGGACCTGTTTAAATTCAGCAACATACTCCTCAGCCCTTTTGTTTAAGCAACTTGGATCCTTCATTCTTCCTCCATGAACTACACCATTTCTTTGACTCCAGATAATCCATGCCTATGCCCAGAACAAGTCCATCTCATCCGACGTTAACCGCTCCAATAAATCTGTCATTAGTTGCTTCATGTCTTGTTGCCCGTGCCTGGTCTTCTACAACTTTCGAATGGTGCCATACCAAATATCCTGGACCGCCAATTCCATAAGGTATGGACTGTTGATTCCTCCTCCCTCATGCATAATTGGCACATATTTTCCTGAACTATTTTCCTCTTGAACAGATTCCCGCTGTTGGTAATATTTCATGATAGGCCCGCCATCCGAAGATTTTAATTTTGTTTGGAAGTTTTAGCTTCCAAATTGCAGCCCACACTTTCCATTCAGCACAGCCCCTTGACGTTCCTGTCTGATCCCTAGATTTCGAGCCACATGATACTTCGATTTGACGCTAAACTCTCCCTTAGAATTGGGCAGCCAGATGATAGTATCATTAATGTCTCTACGGCTCAATGGAATTTGGCAAATAGCTTCTGCCTCCTCCCTGTGAAACTTAGCCATAATTTCTTTAGTCCTCCAAATATGCAGATTGGATTAATTAAATCAGCCACCCTCATTCCCTCCACATCATCATGAACCGGATGTAATATGCTATTAGATGGATAATTGGGTATCCACTTATCTTTGAGAACATTAATTGAGAGGCCATTTCCTACCCGCCAACAATGTCCAGATAATAGTATGGGTTGTGCAGCTATTAAACTTCTCCAAACATAAGAGCAGTTTGGAGAAACTTTTGCTTCAAGGAAAGAAGAATGGGGAAAATACCATGCTTTGAAACATTTATAAAGTAGAGAATCATTGCCTTAGATCATTCTCCATCCTTGCTTAGCTAACATGGCAAGGTTAAAAGCTCTTAGGTCTCAAAAGCCCATTCCTCCCTCTTTTTTTGAAGCTGTCAGTTTATTCCAACTTCGCCAATGAATCTTTCGTTCACTTCCCGCCTGGCCCCACCAATACTTTGCACACGGAGCATCCAGTTCATCACATAATTTCAATGGGAGTTGAAACACACTCATTGTATATGTTGGTATGGATTGTGCCACCGCCTTGATTAGAATTTCTTTACCAGCTTTAGACAAAATCAAGCCCTTCCACCCTTGAAGCTTCTTCCATATTCTGTCCCTCAAATAAGAGAATGTGTGATACTTAGCCCGCCCAACCAAAGTTGGTAACCAAGATAGGTCTCAATTTTATTTACCACCTTAACTCCCAAACTCCCCAATATAGTTGTTTCTGGCTTTCTGAAGTATTGCTATTGAAGTAGGCTATGACTTTTATAAGTTTTACTCTGCCCTGAAGCTCTTTCATAAGTTTGGAGGATCTGTGCTATAGTTTCCCCCTCAGCCTGAGTTGCCTGGCAAAAGAGCAAAGAATCATTGCAAACATAGATTAGTGACTTTAGGTGCCCCTTTACAAATGGATACTCCTTTAATCCTCCCTTTGATTCTGCTTGGTCCAGCAATGTAGTGAATCCCTCAGCACATAACAAGAATAAATTGGCGACAAAGGATCTCCTTGCCTTATTCCTCTGGAGGGTGTATCATACCATAAGCTTTCCCATTCACCAGAATAGAAAAGGATGGTGTCAAAACACAACTCATCACCCTTTCTATCCAAGTAGCAGGAAAGCCCATCTTTTCCATAATACTTTGCAAAAAATGCCACTCAACCCTGTCATATGCCTTGTGATATCTAACTACAATGCTAAGGATCCCTTCTTCCCCTTCTGTCTTGAATGCATGGTATGGAATGTCTCAAAGGCCACTAATACATTGTCTGTGATCAGCCTCCCCGGTATAAATGCACTTTGAGTGGGTGAGATAATTTAAGGGAGTACCTGTTTCAATCTGTTTGCCAATACTTTGAAATAATTTTGTAAATCATATTAGACAGGCTTATCGGTCTAAAATCAGACATTTTCAAGGATTTCTGATTTTAGGGATAAGCACAATGTTAGTATGATTAATTTCAGGTAACATACTCCCATTATTTAAAAAATCCAAGACAACTAGAACTACAGTATCACCCAAACATGCCAAATTTTTGATAAAATAAAGCATTCATACCATCAGGCCAGAGCTTTTGTTGGTCCCATTTGGAATAGTGCCGCCTTGACTTCTTCAGCAGTATACTCACTGGATAGAAACTCCTGCATCTCATCAGTTATTTTTGTTTTGAACTGCATTTAGAACTAGCATATCTAGCCTCACACTCCTCCAATCTAACTTCATCTCACCCTAATGTGATTTTTATTTCTCCTCTGAGTGGCTTTAGCATGAAAAAATTCGTGTTTTTGTCTCCATGTTTCAACCAACTTATTCTAGCCTCTGGGCCCAAAAGATTTCCTGTTTTTGTAACAGTTCATCCATCTTTTTGCTCACTTCCAGGTATTTAGCTTGGTAGCCTCTGTAGGCTCGCTTCATTTAAAGAATCCAGCTTCTTTTGGAGATCTTTAATAGCTCTAGTATTCGGATAATGGATGAAGAACCCCAAGCCAGTAGCTCAGCACCATATAATTTAATCTTTTCCTGGACAGATGCCAACCCGTGCCCTTCCTCACCTACTCTTCCCAAGCTTCCGCACTACCATTTCACATTCACTACTAAGCAGCCAAGATTCTTCAAACTTAAAGCTTCTTTCCCGTTTCTGCCTTGCCTGAACATAAGTCTGAACATGAAGCATAATGGGTAAGTGGTCTGAGGCATGTGTAGACAAATGTATAAGTTTGCTCATCTGAAATTTCTCCAACCATTCATTGTGCCACTCCTTATAAAGTCGAATTTTGGTATTTGCTTATCCAGGTCTCTTGTTACTCCAAATAAATATATATATATATTTTTTATGAGAATTGATTTTTATATTTTATATTTTATAGGATTTTTATATTTTTAAGTGTTAAAAAAAAAGATAATGAGATTTTTTTAGACTACCTGGTTAAGGAAAATCATAAATTTAGCAATCATAGCTAGGTGTCAAACAGCACATAGTACATGGAGGATTAGACAATGCATAATGCGTAATGTCATAATGGGACATCCCTAGTCTGCTACAAGACAGCCTGGAGAGCGAACGTGCGGCAGATATGCCTTTTTAACGTCATTCGCACCCGTACCAACCGAAAACCCAGTGCCAAAAGTTACTCTCGGTCTTCCTGTATATATAACATTTTCACTACATCTTTAAGTGACATGTTATTACAAGTTATTAATTTAAATTTATTACTAATTTTTTTTTTTTACCAATAACAGTCTATAATAACTTGCTATTTAGAATTTATTGTGAAAATATTGTAGACATAATATTTTTTGTATTTAAAAGGATAAAATGCAAGTTTTAACCAAATTCATTTTATCCCTACAATTTTGCTTCTTTTTATTTCAATTATGTGAGTTTTAAGTTTGAGTAATGCTATAAATATAATTTTTTTTATAAACTGCTGATGTGGTGGGTGATTTATTGGTTAATGAAAAAGTGATGTTAATGGTGCGCCTAGATGAAAACCATTAAAAAGTTGGTCATATTAACAATTTGTAAAAATATTTTAAAATAGTTTGTGACTGTAGCATTACTCTTTAAGTTTTATACCATTAAGGCTCTTCATCAACTGCCATTAAAAAAAAAAAAATTCAATCATTGATTGAGTTTTTTTAGTGAGTAATGCTAGATTTTTATAAAAAATGTGATGTTAATGGTAGATCTAGATGAAAATCAATAAAAAGTTTGTCACATCAATAGTCTGTAAAAATATTGTAACATAGTTTATGACTGTAACATTACTTTTTTTTAATTTAAAAAATTGAAAAATAAAATTAACAACTAAACTCAAAACCCTAAATTGAAATTTTTTTTGCTGAAAGTATTATAGATGAAGCTAAAATATGGTTGAAATAGTATAGTAGAACTCATGAATAGTATCAAAAAGTGCAATGGAATCTATGAATAGTAGCAAAAAATAAGCTAAATAGTAAAAAAAAAAGATTTTTTAAGCCAATGCCAAACATATCCTAAATTAAACACCTGCATATTCCAAACCCGGTTGACTTCATCCCCGTTACCAAACACCCCCAAATTGTATGTGTCCGAGTCAACAAGAGTCTAAAATAGAGTGTATGTTATTTTGGTTGAAACTTAAAAACTTTAAAAGCAACCGTAAACCCTAGTTGCTTTAAATAGAGCCACCATTGTTTCAATTTGCTGTCTCTCTCCGCAAAACTCAAAACCACACACACACACAAAAAAACACGCATTCTCTCTCTCTCTGATTCTAAACCCTAGAGAGAGAAAGAAAGAGATTCATAGCACAAAGGGGTTTAGATTCAGATCAATCTCGATCGTCGATTTTCTTTCCTTTGATTCGGAAATGGATCTTCCAAGCCTCGCTGTGATTCTCCAAGCTGCTCTGAGCCCCAATCCCGATGAACGTAAAGCCGCCGAGCAAAGCCTCAATCAGGTTTTTCAATCAATTCGTATTTTCGGAATTTTTCTTTTTTGTTTTGATTTCGCTAAAATCAGAATTATGCTTTAAGAGTCTAAAATAGAGTGTATGTTATTTTGGTTGAAACTTAAAAACTTTAAAAGCAACCGTAAACCCTAGTTGCTTTAAATAGAGCCACCATTGTTTCAATTTGCTGTCTCTCTCCGCAAAACTCAAAACCACACACACACACAAAAAAACACGCATTCTCTCTCTCTCTGATTCTAAACCCTAGAGAGAGAAAGAAAGAGATTCATAGCACAAAGGGGTTTAGATTCAGATCAATCTCGATCGTCGATTTTCTTTCCTTTGATTCGGAAATGGATCTTCCAAGCCTCGCTGTGATTCTCCAAGCTGCTCTGAGCCCCAATCCCGATGAACGTAAAGCCGCCGAGCAAAGCCTCAATCAGGTTTTTCAATCAATTCGTATTTTCGGAATTTTTCTTTTTTGTTTTGATTTCGCTAAAATCAGAATTATGCTTTGTTCTTGTTCGATTATGTGTAATTCAATACCTACACTTTGGTACTTGCTTGGAAAATTTTAGTTTCTTGGAGATTAAGATCATTTCTTGTTTGGTTGATTTTTGGTTTGTGTTGTAATTGTAATTGGTAATTGGAATTGAAAAAAAAAATATTGAAGAATGATTGATGGTGTTTGGAAATGGCAGTTTCAATATACGCCTCAGCATTTGGTGAGGCTATTGCAAATCATTGTGGACAATAATTGTGACATGGCGGTGCGCCAAGCCGCTAGCATTCATTTCAAGAACTTCATCGCGAAGAACTGGGCGCCTCACGATCCGGGTATGCGGGATTTTAAAGAATTAATCTGTTGCTAAATTTTTGGTCTCTAATCGTTCAGTTTGGGCTTGATGTAGATGAGCAGCACAAGATTTTGCCGGCTGATAAAGACATGGTGAGGGATCATATTCTAGTGTTTGTAACCCAACTTCCTCCTCTGTTGAGGTAAATTTTATTTTATTTTTGGAACTATTACTGTTTTATTAGTTGTAGTGGCATATGTTTCTAATGGATGGATACTTCTAGTTATGCATGTCTGTGCGTGCTTGCATTGCAAATACCCTCTTGTGATGATTTGGGGGAAAAACCCTCTTGCCATTTGTTGTTCTTAACCATACAAAACCTCGCGTGTTTGTCTTTGTTGTTGTTAGTGTGTGTTCATGTGTTTGTAAGACATGCTATGGAGTTTATGATATTCTTGGTAATACGCAAGCGTCATTCTTATTTCTAATGTGAAATAACTTGAAATGTCATGTTGTATAGGGCACAGCTAGGTGAATGCCTCAAGACGCTTATTAATTCTGATTACCCCGAACAGTGGCCACGCCTTCTGGACTGGGTGAAGCATAACTTACAAGATCAACAAGTCCATGGAGCTTTGTATGTGTTGCGGATTCTTGCTAGAAAATACGAGTAAGTTTATATATCTTATCCTGCTTTTGGTAAAGTTTTTTCCTTGTTCATAATTTAAATTACATAAGTTCAATTGATAGTTGAGATTATGCAAACCAAATAATGTTCTCTTAAAAGTATGTAATGGTTAGTGAAAAATAAAGCCTACTTTGTTTGAAAGCATATGAGAGCATGGCTGTGGTTACTCTCTCACCTTCACGGTTTCAGTCCTAAAGGACTTGCCTTCTGATTCAACCAACCAGGAGTATACTAAAGTGATTTTGCACTGTTGTCATCACTTCTTTTTCTCTCTTACCCTTTCTGTATTACTTAAACTTTAAGTTATCTGATTCAACATCCTTGTACCAAATGCTATTCATGCATCATTAAGCATCCTCTATATGTTCCCATGTATTTACCATCCTATCCTATGTTTTTTTTGTGTATTGATGTCTTCAGTAATGCTATTTACTCATACATTTCTGATTGATGGGGTACTCTTACCGCATAATAAATATTTTTTCATGTAGAATCTTTTCTCTTGTTTGCAAGATATGTGCTTACTTTGTTTTCTGAAATGCGTTCCATTCTTTTATAGGTTTAAATCTGATGAGGAGAGAACACCGGTTTATCACATTGTTGAGGAGACATTCCCTCATCTGCTCAATATATTCAACAGGCTTGTCCAGATTGTCAACCCACCATTGGATGTAGCAGATCTGATCAAGCTTATTTGTAAAATATTTTGGTCATCCATATATGTACGTGCTTAGACTGAGAGTTTTGCAGTCTACCTTTATACATGGGTTTTCATTCTTGGTGGTGTTTTAATTGGTTATCAATGTTGCCATTTCATATTAAGCTTAAATTCATTTTGGATAAATTGCAAATATATATCCTGAACTATTATCCAAGTAACTATATGTATATCTTGGAAAGTTTAAAGTTGACATCACTTAAAATTCCAAATAGTCCTCTACCTTTCAAATTACTGTCTAATTAAGAGCAAATTAACGGATAAAAGAAATAGAAAAAGCTGAAGAGAGCTTTAGTCCACCTTTTTGTTTGTTTTTGTTTTGGAAAAGTCTTGGAGAAAGAGGAACTTTTTACCTTCTTGTCATCTTTTTCTTCCTCTTTCATGTCCAAATTGAGCATGACTGATTTCTTAATTCAGAAGATGACTTTAATATATCATTTGGGTTTGTTGTTTGTTCTTTCAGTTGGAGATTCCAAAGCAGCTATTTGATCCAAATGTGTTCAATGCGTGGATGATTCTTTTCTTAAATATGTTGGAGAGTCCCGTTCCCTTGGAAGGGCAGCCTGCTGATCCCGAGCTTAGGAAATCATGGGGATGGTGGAAGGTCAAGAAATGGACGATTCACATTTTAAATAGGCTGTACACTCGGTATTTTCCTATATTTGAAACATTTTAAAATAACTATGAGGCTTGCTGCAAGAGGCATTTTGACTTTTCATTGCCATTTAAAGTCTTATTTTACTCAGGTTTGGAGATTTGAAACTTCAAAACCCAGAAAACAAAGCTTTTGCTCAAATGTTTCAGAAGAACTATGCTGGAAAGATCTTGGAGTGTCACATAAATTTGCTGAATGTGATTCGTGTTGGTGGCTATTTACCTGACAGAGTTATCAACCTTATTCTTCAGTACCTAAGCAACAGGTGATTTTATATTTTTCGTTTTTTCAAGATAAAATTGTCATAGCTCGTCAGGGGTAAATGCTCCTGGATTACCCCGCAGCTGGTTTTGGTAGGTGGAGTTAGTTGCCCATAGGGTTTACTATCTAGAGGCAAGTTGAAAGGGCTATTCTTTAAAAAGGGTTCCCTGCATTATCCAAAAAAATGAGATAAAATTGTCATAGATCTAACTACTTCCCCCCCCCACCCCCCCCCCCCCCCCCTCCTACTTATCTATCCAAAAAAAGAAGATCAAAGTCCTTTTTATCCTTTTCTTTTATTTGTTTTGTGGTTTAATCAATCTACTCACCAGTAGCATCAGCTGTTTAGTTGTGTTTATTAGAAAAAGTGAATATCATTTATTGTTTTCTGATTTGTTAAGAATGATATGATCGTAGATTTGTAAGGCTCATTGAGGACCAGTTCATCTTACACCACACTTCAAAGCTAAGAGCATTGTTACACCTAAACTTAAATAATTATTCATGCCAACTACAAAGGGTATGCTATTTTGAGATGGATAGAATAAAGAATTGGAAGTATCATATGGAATTTAAATTCAATGAGATTTAGACCATTTTTACTATTTGGGCCTGGCATCTTCCTCCTCCTCTCTCTCTCTCTCTCTATATATATATATATATGTGACTTTTATTTTTCATTTGAGTCTTGTTTTAAGGGTAGAGAAGGAATATCTTATTTGCCAATGTGTCCTTGGAGTTGTTACCAGTGTACATTTGAATTAAGATCTGGATGCAGAAAGATCTTGGAGAATATATGGCAAAATAAGGCATGCTCAATATTGCTAAGACTAGGTTGTGACTGCAAAAATCCTTAAATGTTGCTGTCAATATTTTCCAAAAAAAGAAAAAATAATTACATAAGTTTATTGGTGAATTTGTAAAGTTTTAACTGAATTACAACATGGTATTATCAAGAGTTGTGTATGTGCTTCATTGAAAGTTCTTTAGTAATTTGAACCCTAGGGGAATAGAGCTGCCAGCATATTTTCAAAAATCAAAACTCTAGTTATATATATAACATATGCATTTTCTTTAAAACTCAATTTTAAGTGTTTATTATGCCAAGAACATTTATAACGCTCTTTTTTTATTTATTATTATATATGCAGTATCTCAAAGAATACCATGTATACTCTGCTCCAATCCCGACTTGATAGTCTTCTTTTTGAGATAGTGTTCCCCCTTATGTGCTTCAATGACAATGATCAAAAACTTTGGGATGAAGACCCACATGAGTATGTGAGGAAGGGCTATGGTATGGCGTTTTGATCTGAATTTATTTCTTTAAAGACCCTGGACTGGTTTAGGCAATTTAGGACTTCTCTGGGTTTGCTGCAGATATCATTGAAGATTTATACAGTCCGAGGACTGCTGCCATGGATTTTGTTAGTGAGTTGGTTAGAAAGCGTGGAAAAGAAAATCTTCACAAGTTTATTCAATTTATCGTGGGAATTTTTAAGAGGTACATATTGCATATATATATATATGTATGTATGTACATTTGTATCTATATTTTTATCTTATGGCCTACAATGTGTGTATCACATAATGGGTGCTCTAATGGTCTTGTTTTTGTTTCTTGTATTATTTTCTCTTCCAGTTATGATGAAGCACCAGTAGAGTACAAACCCTACAGACAGAAAGATGGTGCTCTTCTTGCTATCGGAGCTCTTTGTGATAAATTGAAGCAAACTGAACCTTATAAGTCCCAACTTGAGCCTATGTTAGTGCAACATGTTTTCCCTGAGTTCAATAGTCCTGTTGGGCATCTTAGGGCCAAGGTTTGTTGGTCTAAAATTTCTTTTCTGCTTATTTATTATTATCAAATTTGGCTAGTCATTGGATTTGATGTTGTAGTGTGTTTTGATAGTTTAAAACTCTACTGTTCGCCTCTTTTCTTTTCAAACTCTGATTTTAGGACTGTAGCAAGTGGTGCATCTCAACTTTATTGTACTTTAAATTTAATGATAATTTTTATTTTTAATAAATAGTTATTTTGCTGCCTTTTGCCAGGAGGTTGACAAATTACATTTGATTATTTTTGCTATACTAGTCAGTTTAGCATTGCGTTTATTTTCAGTAAATTTTTATTTTTCTGCCTTTTGATACTAGCTTATTCTCCTGAATATTCTGGGTGTTAGGCCGCATGGGTTGCAGGACAGTATGCCCATATAAACTTTGCGGACCAGAACAATTTCCTTAAAGCCTTGCACAGTGTTGTATCTGGGATGCGAGATTCAGAACTTCCTGTTCGTGTTGATTCTGTTTTTGCATTGCGTTCTTTTGTTGAAGCTTGCAGAGGTATATATATGCTACACTGTGTGTGTGAATGTTTTTCTGTGTTTCTTAATGTTTATTTTTCCATTAGCATAGATGTTGGTTATCTTGACAGTGATTTCATTTTGTTTACAATGCAGATTTGAATGAAATCCGTCCAATTCTTCCTCAACTCCTTGATGGTATGTGCCTTGTGAAACTTTGCAAAATTCTGCTAACTAAGCAAATTATTCAATGAGTTCTATAAATATATGTATTTTCTTCCATCCAGAGTTCTTTAAACTTATGAATGAGGTTGAGAATGAGGACCTTGTATTTACTTTGGAGACTATAGTGGACAAGTTTGGGGAGGAGATGGCACCTTATGCTCTTGGGTTATGTCAGAATTTGGTACTGTTTGCCTCCACTTTTATTTGATTTTACACATATATTCCGAAGTGCTTGACAATTTTTTTTATAATAAATATTCAGGCGGCTGCATTTTGGAGGTGTATGAACACGGCTGAAGCTGAAGACGAAGCTGATGATCCTGGTGCTTTGGCTGCAGTTGGCTGTTTGCGTGCCATTAGCACAATTCTTGAATCAGTGAGCAGGCTTCCTCACCTTTTTGTCCAAGTTGAGCCAACTTTGCTCCCAATAATGCGTAGAATGTTATCAAGTGATGGCCAAGGTATTTATTCTAACGCTTCAATTTGGCTCATTTTTTTACATTGTTTCTATTCTTTTCCGAATCTTTTTATTTCCTGAAAAATTTTTGCTGCTAAAGAGGATTGGGTGGTCCTTGTATATATTGTTATCAATAACTCTCAAGGGTATCTAGTTTGATTTTGTGTTATGTTTTCTGTTTATGCTAGTCAGTAGGCTTTTTGGAACTTCAGTTGGCTTCATGTTAACATTGGATTCTTTACCTTCTTGAGTGTTTTTGGTTGACAATTGTTTAAAGGATTGGTATTACTGCTATTTTGTATGGGTACGTAAAGCGTTTCAGTACCCTGTCCTTATGCCTTCACATGTAAAATTGAATCGGTATCTTCCAAGTGTGGACACAATAATTTTGAAGTCATTTTTCCTTGGGTAGCTAGCATCTCTTCCCATGATGAGGCTTTTTTTTTTTTGCGCGTGCGCAAGCCTATACAAACCTGTTTACAGATATTTTTCTCAAGCTCCTTCACCTGTTCATAAGCCTGCATGAGCCTGATTTTGCTAGCCTAGGCAAGTGGAACTTTGTCTTGCTTACATTTGGCTCATTTGTTAAACATGCCTTGTCCTGGACGTGCTTGTATTTTTATTACTAATTTTTTTTTATAAGTAACATAACTTCATTTAAGAAATGAAAATCCTAAGTACACAGAAAGTATACAATGGGCACACAATCAAGTTGTCAAAGTACAATGGTCAATCTCATGGAGAGAAGTAAAAGAAAAGGTTTCCAAAGCTAGCAACCAATGAAATAAAGAATTAAAGAGAAACAATTTAAGGTCGAGAATTTTGTTACTAAGTTAAACTGGTTTCTATGGTTATAAGCCTTAAGCTGCTCATCCTTTGGCCTTTCCTGAAGTTAAATAAATGTTTCTCTATTTTGCACCCATAAAAATCCTAAACTCCTTTTTTTTTTTATTTATAATTTTTTATAATTTTTTTAAAATCCTTTGTCTTAAACACTGGAAGGAAAGACAATGTGTTTTCCTTGGAACAACACATTTGATAGTGATAAACACAAAAAGAAGCACTTGGGATGTATGCCTTCAATAACCAAAATACTTGAATACCCCTTATCAAAATCTGGAAAACTAAAGAAGATTAATCCCAGAAGCACCAAAAGATTAACTTGGACTTGATGAAAATAATCCTGAGATAGTTGGTACTCCTAGAAATTTTAGAAGCCACTCAATTCATATGCTTTGCAGAACACTATGGATCTGCCCTACATTACAAAATAACCAAAACTTAATAAAGTCCAAACTATAAATTGATTTATCATTAGACCACTCATGACTCAACCTATTAAAGCATGTAGGGTTGTCCAGCCCTGACTTGGACCCGATGGAGCTGTCCAATTCTACCAATATGGTGGTCTACGGCAGTTCTTTGAATAGAAAACCCGAACATCTTGGGTTGAGTGGCAGTTCTTGCCTGAAATCCGACTCCAATGAATCTGACCGACAGTCACCATTCTCTTTCTTCTCTATTTGCTGATCTCTGCCATTTTTCTTCACGAGTGGTCGATTTGTTGAAATCTCTCCCAGATGTGGCGAGGTTACGAACAATTTTGCGAGATCTTGATTGGAAATCTCAGCTTTGCCTTGTTGATGCCTCCAAGTTTAAGGAGGTTTTGACCGATTTAGCTGTCATGGCAGTTGATGACCTGTATTCCTGTGGTTGCGAACAGGTCATTTGATCCCAGACCCACCATAATTGGGTCAGTTGTCGGTTTGACCCCAAACCTGACATTGCCCACTGGATATTGCTGAGTGCCTGTTTACACCTTACATTTAAGATAGAAGTTGGGCGAAATGAGCAGAGAAACAGTGTAGAAAGAGTGTTTGACCAATAAGTCAATAAGTCAGTGTGGACGTAAAGTTGACATTCGAGTAGATTGACAACAGTGGATATAGTTGAAGTAAGATGATTGGCAGCTTTGCATTGGTAATGTTTGTTTTTCTGCAATGTTGTGATTAAATTACTTAGCAGAATGTTAGCATAGTTCTGGCAGTGAAAGTCCTTGAAGATTCAAGTTATACCTTTTGGAGGTCTCCTTCCTCTCTGAGTTGTTAGGTTTTGTTTCCAGCCAGGTCACTGGTAGTTCTTCCTCAGTTTGAGTTTACATACTTTGGTCTGCCTGCCCTTTTGGTTTATCTGTTATTGTTATAAAACATCTACAATACAGTGCACCATGTTCCGCCATTTTTGTCACTTAAAGTGGCCTATTTTGGAGTCACATGAGCAGTACATCTATGGTTCTTTTGAGGCTCTTAGCAGCTTTTGTGCTCATTGAAACTCAAAAGAGGATGCAAAATTTACCTGTTTAATGCTTTTATCTTTTTAATTAGTTACTGGTATCAAAGACTTTTAGGGTTAAATCTCTGATCTCTATACTCACAAGATAGTTGCCTTTT
This sequence comes from Quercus suber, assembly GCF_002906115.3. Classification (NCBI taxonomy): domain Eukaryota; kingdom Viridiplantae; phylum Streptophyta; class Magnoliopsida; order Fagales; family Fagaceae; genus Quercus; species Quercus suber. The sequence goes on from NW_027070132.1 coordinate 128,519, forward strand.
AAAAAAAAATTTATTTTAAAGTTCATTGTTGAATTTAACACTCAAATACCCCTTTCTGATGTATCTGTGCAGAGGTTTTTGAAGAAGTTTTGGAAATTGTGTCATATATGACTTTCTTTTCTCCAACAATTTCTATGGACATGTGGAGTCTGTGGCCATTGATGATGGAAGCATTGGCAGACTTTGCTATTGACTACTTTCCAAGTATGGTTCTCTCTACTGATTGTGTACTTGGTTAGAAATTGTAGGGAATTATTATTATTATTATTTTGCGCACTATTGTAATCGTTAAATATCTGAAATCAACATTTTATCCACTGCATGACATAAGACTGGGATGAAGCCTATTAATTAAAATTCATGATATAATCGCTATCAATTACTCTCTGTTCCACAATCCACTTTGTTAATCACTTTTGGGGAATATAATTTTTAGCTTTTGAAGGCCTTGAATCAAAACCACCTAACTAAGCCTTGAAAATTTATGGACTTATTTTTTTAGAGCATTTCTAAATTCATCCTCGGTTCACTTTTTAAATGGGGCATCCATTTTGTAACATCTGCAAATGGGGGGTTGGGGTGGGGGGGGGGGGATTTGTAACATCTGCAAATGGGGGGTTGGGGGGGGGGGGCGGCAATATTCTAGGACAGAGGGAGTATTAAGTTGCACCGTATTGTTTAAACTTGGGCATAGAAGTCGGTTTTAAACACAGTAATCACTTAAGGTGCAAGATATCCTCCAATAATTAATATTGAGTATATTTTGTTAACAAGCTTCACGTGAAGAACCTGTTTTTTAGTGCTTTTCATGTACTTTCCCCATATTTTGATTCTCATTAGTTCTATTTTCATTCAGATATTCTGGTTCCTTTGGATAATTACGTATCCAGAGGAACTGCACATTTCCTCGCTTGTAAAGAGCCAGATTACCAGCAAAGCCTTTGGAGTATGATTTCATCTGTGAGTTCCTTTTTAATTAATAAAATTTGTTTTGACTACTAGCTGTTCAGTTCTAGCATTTGAAAGTAAATGAAAAAGGCTAAGTGATTTTTTGTGGAACTGATTCTTTTAAATTACCTTTTTAATCCTTTCCTTCACCCTGGCTGATAAGATCTGTGTGTTGTTTCGATTATGCAGATCATGGCAGATAAAAATATGGAGGACAATGATATCGAGCCAGCTCCAAAGCTCATTCAAGTACTCTTCCAGAACTGCAAAGGGCAAGTGGATCAATGGGTTGAGCCATATCTCAGAGCCACAGTTGAGCGGTTGCGTCGGGCTGAGAAGTCATACCTGAAATGTCTTCTTATTCAAGTGGTAGGGAGCAAACATAAGCTTCTCTTCATAAGTATTCATATTGTCCTTTAAGTGCATTATTTTCATATGCTTTTTGTTTTTGAGTTGCAATTTTAAACAACTGCCCCACCCACCCTCTGACCAAAGAAAAAGGAAAAAAAATCCACCTTGCTGCTTTTTCCCCTTTACATGGCATTCCTAGATAGAATGTCATCGACAAGCATGCTTTTATGATATTATGTGATTTTCTTTCATTGTTTTCTATGACATTTGACATTGAGACTTTCTCGTTTATACCTTTTTTTTTTGGAGGGGGGGGGGGTGTGGAGGTGTGTGTGGGACTTAACTCTTTTTTTTTGGTTTACCAACATATTTCCTCTCATTATTCACTACCCCAACTGTGGCAAATAGATTGGAAAAGTTGTGGGATTTCTTAAAGAGTTGGCTAGGTGATGAATTTAAATTTCTTTTGGTTCATTGGAATTTGATTTGTTTCCATTCTGTCATGGGGTTTTAGCTAGCTAAGGCAATGGTTGTGGAGATCTGGTGAAGAAGGAAATCACTATTGGATGCATTTCATTGGGGTAAATATAGTGAATGAGGGTGGATGGATCTTAATTGTTATAAAAGGCTTCATGGGTGTAGCCTTTGTTTTAGTATCAAATGGTGGGTTGTGGGAGGTTTCTGTGCTATTTTAAGTTTGCAATAGGTGATGATAGAAGGGTGTATTTTGGCATGATGAATGGTGTGGGGGCATTGTTCATAAAGATTTATTTATTATTATTTGTTTAATTTTTTTTATAAGTAATGGAGTTTTATTAATGGCAAGAAGCGTTGTTCACAACGAATTATTTCCTAATTTATTTGAGAGCATTGCTGACTAAGATGCTCGTGTACATCTTGTGTACAAAGATGGTGGGGGGGATCAATTCTTGAATCTTATGTCTAGTCATGCCTTTTACGATTGGAACTTGAGTTGGTGGATTCTTTTTTTTTACTTTTTATATTATTATATGCCGAAAATGAGGGGCTGATAGGTTACCTTTGAAGCTAAGGCATGGCAGTCAATTTGATTTCCGCTCTTCTTGTAATGTATTAAAGGGTTCTAATTGTATGTAATTCCCTTGGAGTATTTGGAGTTGTAAAGTTCCTAGAAAGTTTGCTTTTTTCGTCTGAACAACAGCCTGGCAAAAATTCTAACTGTTGATAACTTAATTGAATAGAATTTCATTCAGTTGGATTGGTGTTGTACAGTTGAATGCCTAGCTGTAGTAGGGAGTCTATTGATCATTTGCTACTTTATTTTGTGGTCGCTAATGACCTTTAGTCTCTCTTTTCAATATTCGGGGTTAGAATGGATGATGTCTATCAAGGTGATTGATGCGTTTTTTTGTTGACAATGTTTGGAGTGAGAAAAAATATACCTTCAACAGCATTGAGTGATCACTCTTTGAGTAGAAATTGTTATTTATACACAATTTGTATGGCTGTTTGGTGCAATTGGCATTGTCTCTTTGCATTGTTTTGGAAGTTTTTTTGTATTGAACCTGTACACTTAGGTTTATCCTCTCATTAGTCAAACTTCTATATAACTTAACAACCTGAGGAAAATAAAATATATAAGCATATTTATGCCATAGCACTCTTGACTAGTTGCCTCATCTCCCTTTAGAGTTGAACAATTGTTGTATGTCCTTTGAGATTAATTGATTATGACAATAATGTTTGTGCTGGACTTATCAGCTAAGATAACCTACCCAAGCTGAACTCGTCTATGTTTTTAGTGGCTAGTAAACTTGCAGCTTGGGTACTTAGATTGTTTGGAATAGGTTTTCAGGACTTGTCATTTTGTTGGTTTGTCATTGACTAGTAGAAGAGCGTGTTGAGAGCCCTGTCTAGGATAGATTTTCTGTCTTAACTTCTCCCTAAACTAAAAACTTGAATGTTAAATCTATAACATAATGGTTTATGCATTCTGTGGTTAATAAGATGTCATTATGCCACTTCAAAATGAAGTTTTTGTTAGGGTATTAACAGTTGCAGATTTATTTAATGTTTGCTAGGCTTGTGCTTCAAAATTTCTTGTGATATATGAAAGTGTTTTTTATTGTGAAATTCTTCTAATATATATTTTTATATATCTTTGCAGATTGCGGATGCTCTTTACTACAATGCCTCTTTGACTCTCAGTATATTACAAAAGCTAGGTGTTGCGACTGAAATCTTTAATCTTTGGTTCCAGATGCTGCAACAAGTTAAGAAGAGTGGTGTACGTGCTAATTTTAAAAGGTACAATGACAGTCTTGTTTTGCCAAATTACTGTACCACAAATTCCCTCCTGTGGGGAAAGAACAAACCCTTTCATTCTACAACAGCCTGCAAGTTTGTTTAAACTTGATACCACAGCTCATTTACCCTTCGGGAAGATTTGGCTATTTCATGTGAATGATTTTATGTTACAGGGAACATGACAAGAAGGTTTGCTGCTTGGGATTGACATCACTCCTGTTGCTTCCGGCCGATCAATTGCCAGCTGAAGCTTTGGGGCGTGTTTTCAAGGCGGCACTTGATCTCTTAGTTGCGTACAAAGATCAAGTTGCAGGTCTCTCTCTCTCTCTCTCTCTATATATATATATATATATATTATTGGTGATTACACAAGGGAGGGCATGCACAACATTCAATGCATAAGCACAGAGCCTGCCAGGCCAGACAATCCTACCACCACTCACATACCTTCACTTACACTAGACTGCAACATGACAGGCCACAAGGCTTGCCAAGCATGAATTAGCATCAAGTGGCACTGAGTCTGCAAGCTTGTGCAAAGGGGAGTGACTGATGCATTTAGTGAAAAGTAATTATTTGATTCAAAGAGGTTGAGAAAACTCTAAAATAATGTTGGTAGTAGTTAGCAAAGACATGTTAATTGAGGAGGTGACAAGGTGCGAATTTGTATAGGATAAAACGGTGGAGATGAAATCATGTGGCCAACCTGATTGATCTGTTGAGGATCCATAACCAACCCTAAGTTTTGGACTGGGACTTTGATGTTGTTGTATTGGTAGTTACACACACACACACACACACACACACCTGGTGGGTCTTTAACCCACAATCTGACCCTCCACTTTGTGCTTACAATATATATTGATATAAATGTATATATGTAGTTATTGTTTTGATATATCTCTTATCATTTGTAAAATAATTTCTAAACTTGTATACTTACTGGGCAGAAGCTGCAAAGGAAGAAGAAGCTGAAGATGATGATGATGGTATGGATGGTTTTCAAACTGATGATGAAGATGATGATGGCGAAGGATCTGACAAGGAAATGGGAGTTGATACTGAGGATGGGGATGAAGCTGACAGCATTAGACTTCAAAAGTTGGCTGAACAGGTGGATTTTTATGTGCTTTTAACATTAATCTTTGGTGTTTATTTTATGAAATTGTAACAACATACACTTTTGTTCCGGACTTTGATGTCATTTTCCTTAAGAACAATGGGTATAGGTGATTTAGATAACAGATTTCTTTGGTGTATAATACTCTACTCTCATTTGAAAGCCAAACCTTAAAAGAAAACCCTCTGCCTTACTCTTATTATTGACACAAAATATTCTCCAAGGTGAATATCCAAACTATTGACATATTGCATGGCCATGATTCTCTAATTAGCCAAAATAATTATTTTCTTTTTCTTGGTACACATGTACCTTGAACCTACAATCTTACTCTCCACCTTACTCTTAAGTGGGAGTGTCATTTGAGCTAAAGTCATTGGCATCATATTTTCATCTATGTTATTTGTGCCAATGATATTTGGATCAAATGGCACTCCCTATGAACAAGAGTTAAAGTCACAAGTTCAATCTTGTATGGATATGTGAATTGTGTTTATGGATTAAAGCATTATTTCGTATTTTTTTGTCATGCTATATGCTGGTTGTATTACTTCTTAATATGGTACTTACATTTTTTATTCATTACCTTTTCTAACTTGAAATTTGGTGAATTCATAGGCAAAGGCTTTCCGGCCGAATGACTCGGATGATGATGACTCGGATGATGACTATAGTGATGATGAAGAATTGCAATCGCCCATTGATGAAGTGGACCCTTTTATTTTCTTTGTGGATTCAATCAAAGGCAAGTGGAAACTGTAACCCTTTACTCCCATTTAAACTGAACTCTTAGTATTGATGTTATTGTCTGATCTGTGCCCCCCTTTTGTTTCTCATTTCAAATCCAGCCTTGCAAGCATCAGATCCATTGAGGTTCCAGAACCTTACGCAGACACTTGACTTTCACTATCAGGCCCTTGCCAATGGTGTTGCCCAGCATGCTGAACAGAGGAGAGTGGAAATTGAAAAGGAAAGAATGGAGAAGGCAGCAGCTACTGTTGCTTCTTAAGATTTTGATGTCTTGCTGGGGCTAAAATTTTGCTTTGCTTATTACATTCAAGCGGTAATGGTTTAGAGACAGAGGGTTGTTTGCCACTCTGGGAGCATTTGGTTGGTTCAATGATCATAGAGGTCGGTGAGCCCCATTGAAGTTTAAAGTTCTTGGAGCTTTGCGTGTCCCAGTTCCCATTGATATACAGAGTGTGGGATTAGTGCAATCCGGAACTAGTCCATTGTTCAATCCCGGGTTCAAGTTGTAGTCTGTCTGGTGAGCCTGGCAATTCTATGGCAGAAATAAGCCTGTCTTGACCAGCCTTGTTGTCCTTTTCTCTTTTGTCTCATGTTGGTCACCATTTCTTTGAGTTGAAAAATCCTCTTCCAGGATTTATTTGTTTAGAAACCCTAGGATCCGCTCTCTTGGCTTGAGAGCAGTAGGGGTTTCATGCATACAGGTCTGTAATATTTCTTTCAATTTCTTGCGGATGGGCAATTAAGTGGGGTGGTATGAGTATGACCACCAAAAATTTTCCCTTTTTTTTTTTTTTTTTTTTTTTTCTCCTCTTGTTAGGTATATAGAGTCCTACGATATTGGTTCAAATATTGGTTTATTTGGGTTTTGGAGTTTTGGGTTGATTGCACAGGGCTTATGAGGGTAGCTTTCTGCTGATTGTAAAACAGTTCACTTTATTCTTTATACAATGTGGATTCATGAGAGGAAATCTGTCATCATCTTGTAACGTCTATTTATTTGTTTTCGATTTTTATTTTTTAAAGAATTGGATTTTCCGGAGGAATGCTTTTCTTTCATGGTTCATGGTCATCTAAAACTGAAAATGATTTTAAGTGACTAAAGTTGTACAAAAGTGGGTTCATTGGTAGCTCATGTAACTAAGGTTGCGTTTGTTTTGGGTGAAATTCATTTCCGGAAATGGTTTTCTATATTTTCGGGTGTTTGGTTGCGCCGGAAAAAGCAATTTTTCGGAAATCATTTTTAGTTGACCGTGAGTCAAAGGTGAAAATGATTTACGGAATTATTTTCACTTCAAATGACTTCTAGAAACAGAGAGAAAGAGAGAGCATGAAGACAGAGAGAGGGAGAGAGAGAAAGAGAGCACCAGCACCGCGCCAAGGAGCCCAGACACGCCGGAAACGTCGCCGGCGAACCTCGAGCACTGCGTCGATCTCGCCTTTGATCGCACTACCGTCGATCTCCCCGGCGATCGCTTTCGATCACCTCCGCTCGATCTCGCGATCTAGCCTTCGATATCGGGATCTCGCCTTCGATCTTGCACCGGCGAACCCAGAACCCAGCGCTCTTTGCACCGCGCCGCACTGTCGATCGTCGTCGACCCAGACCCATCGATTCTTCTTCCTCGATCTCTCAGCTTTTTTTTTTTTTTTTTTTTTTTTTTTTTTTTTTTTTTTTTAAGTTTGATTGCTGCTGTTGTTTTTTTTTTTTTTTTTTTTGAACTGATTGTTGTTGTTGTTGCTGGATTTTGCTGCCGGAATTTGTTGTAGGAAAATAGCATTTTCCTAATAGAACCAAACATATGAAAATATTTTCCACAACAATTTTCATAATACAACCAATCACTTAAAATATTTTCCTTTTCTGGAAAATAGCATTTTCGGAAAATAGGTATTTTCCCAGAAAATATTTTACGGGAACCAAACGGACCCTAAAGTGTACAAAAGTCCACCCTTACTCTCTTAGTACGCCGCATGTAACTTAATTATGTAGGTGTGTATATGCTCCAAGGGTTCATTGGTAGCGCAAAAATCAGATGCAAAATCTGATTCATCTTGAACAATGTTAATTAACATTAACAAAGGAAATTGCAAAAATGCTCCTCAACTTAGGATTAGAAGAAATGAGTGGGCTTATTTATTGCATTTATAAAAACCTCAAGGGGTGAGGATTATCAAGATAAGTGTTTGTGGGGGGTGTTGGGAGCAAGGGCGTAAGTTCAAATATTTTAGAGGAAGTTTTACACATATACATTTAGATTATATTAGAGTGGAATTTTATCTCAGAGCTAAAAAAAAAAAAGGCAAATTAGAATTTACTCACCTGTGATTTGGCCTAAATTTAAGTTGCTTACATGTGGTTTGAAATTTGATACTTTACGTACCTGAGATTAGCTCAGTTAGATTTTTATAACTCACATCTATTAAAAACAGAGCTAAATATGAATTTTGCTCTACTTTTATGTCTCTCTTCCAAAAAAAAAAAAAAAACTAGATCAAAAACTATCTATCGGAACACTTGCATCATGGAATTTCAAATTATAGGTAAGCAACTTAAATTTTGATCAAACTTTAGGTGGGTAAAATGTCAAATTTTAAATCACATGTAGACAACTTAAATTTTAGTCAAATCACAAGTGGGTAAGTTGTAATTTGTCCTAAAAATATATATATAAACTTTAAGGGAGGTTAGTATAATTTATTTAAATAATAATATAAGTCGGACACAAATTTGTTTATTTGTTCATGTATTCTTAATTTGATTTTTAGTGGTTAATTAATCATTAATGATAATACGACACATTTATAGCATTTTCTTTCAAACAATTTAGTGTTTTTATTGGTCTAATATTTTGGAGATTTTATTAGTTAGAGGTGGGAAAAATTGTGAGCAATTATTTTTCATAAAAAAGGCATCATAAATTTTTAGAACTTTATGAAGGAAGTGGGGCCTTAACCTTAAGCATTGGGTTGGTACTATGCGGAATTCCAGTCAAAATTACTCTTTTATCTTTTTATTTTTTTATTATTCAATAGTTGGGGAATTTAAGTCAAAATTAGTCTTTAAATTTTTTACTTTTTATCATTCAATAGTTAGGAGCGAGAGATTTGAAGTTTGGAATTGTAAACATCTCCATTGAAAATGCTAGGAGATTCCAATTAAGCTAGCAATAATAACTCTAACTCAAAATCTCCTCCTCCTCCCCCCCACCACCACCCCACCCCCACCCAAAAAAAAAAAAACTCAAACTCAATGATGCGGTAAGTAGTGTTTTGCTCACTCATATATTTAAGGAGAATTTACCCTTTAAAAATGGTGCAACTTTTGCTAAGTCAATGTGTAACTTGAAAAAACACCCTCTTATTTCAAATATAATGATAATTTCAAAATGGTAAACAAATCCAAAATCAATTGGCATCTTAAGTTTATGATAAATAACAATCATTATGAAACTGATGCAATAAATTCAAATTCTGCAATATTTAGTAGAAAAAAAAAGGAAAGAGATTTACATTTTAAATCATAAAGTTTAATGTGTGTAACAAATTGTTGAGGTTGTTTTTTGTGCATAGCCTTGTGTCATCCACGGGAGGGTTGCCTTACTAGACCCATGTTTATTTTTGGGAGTTGATCCCAAAACTTAACAATGGCTTGAAGAAGACCAATAACTATCGTTGCACTTTTTAGCATAATAGCATTGATTAAGTGATACTTGAAACTTGAAACTTGAAACTTGAAACACAATGATGTACATCGAGTCATAAGTTAATTAGATGATATATGTCCAATATTAGAGAAGAATAAATAAAGTTGCATATGTCCCGTGATGAAGTAAAGAGAAGAATATTGGTCCTCAAGAAAAAGTAAGGAGAAGAATATTATAAGTCCAGTAGCAAGATGTGAATAGAATATTGAGTGTCCGTGGGAAGCTAAAAGAGAAAAATGAATGTCTAGTAATGAGAGAGACCAAAATTATATATGTCCAACAATGACATAAAGCAAAATAATGTGTATCCAATAGTGAATATCAATATTCAATATTCAATATTCAATAATGAAGTATTAGAAAAGCAATACGCATCAAATACTAAGATAGCACTAAAGTGACTTGCACCTGGCAATATAGTAATAATAAATTAACACACATTCAACAATGTAAAAATTCAGAGATAGGAGAATGGTGACTTATCTTGTATAGCTTATGATTCCAACCATAAAGTACCAATAAAATGGTAGAAGCCTAATAGTAAATAATAACACGAGTACAATGGTGAAATGTAGTATGCCATGATGACTCCAGATTTTAGGGGAAAAGTTGAGTGTGATTAAGGGGAGAGATGATATATGTAGCCGTGTGTAGAAGAAGTAAAACTTATCCACTTATCATGTACTTAGATTATTGTCCCCATAATAAAATTCTTTAATTATTAGGGAAGTATGAATAGTATTTCATTCTCTTGTAAGAGTATTGTCTTCTATGAGAAAGACTTTAATATGAAACCTTTAAGTAAATCCATGAGAAGGGCTTTGTTTTTTGTGGGTATTTGTTCATTATGTTATTTTGTGAGATTATACTTTGATAAATATTGAATTGTGAATTTTTTGTTTAGATAGTTATTATTATGATTTTTTCCTCTCCGTATCAGCCAATTTCCTGAAAATGTTTTTTTGAAATATTTTCAATGTGCAATCAAATATTGAAAAAAAAAAAAATTCGATAGAATATTTTATTGGGGAGAAATGGGCTTTTGCCTTTATTTTTAAAAATATTTAGCCTAATGTCCTTGTTTTGAAACTCTTAAGCACTGGGGCCCTATTTTAAAACTCAATTGTTAGAAGATTGATTTTACATAAAACTCGATTATCATAAAATCAAGTTCCAAAGTAACTCGATTTTATGATTATCGAGTTCTAGGTGACATTTTGCCTTGTTGGTGGACCACCGTGGCTTTTCCCAATTTTTTTAATCCATCGAAAACTCGATTGTAGTAAAATCGAGTTACTTAGAAAATTTTTCAAACTGAACTCGATATTCCTAAGACCGAGTTGGACGCGAATTAATTTTTTTTGTCCTACTCGTAACTTGATTTTAAAAGTATCGAGTTATATTGCGATTTTTTAAAAAGCGAACTCAATTTTAGGAAAATTGAGTTTCAGTAATGTTATATCTAGACTTTGTTGTTCAAATTAGCGTGCCTGGCATCCTCAACTTCACAGATTCACAGCTCCTGAATCAGCATTTCCTCACAAATCCAAAGCTATACATCCCTGGATTTGGTGTTATCTCTCTATTATCTCAGGTAAAAAACTCATATCATAATTTGATGCACATAGAAAATTTTTTTACGTAGGTAAGGAGTAGTTTTAGATATTGCAAAGGTTTATCAGCCAAGATGTATTTTAATGTTAGAGAAGTATTTTCATTTGATATGTTGTATTTTTGTGCTTAGGTATTTGGTTGAATGAGTGTTATGTGAGTACATTGGGGTTATATTGGTTGTTGGTGCTGTAATTTTGAATTACAAAATATGAAAATTTTTAGATCTGCAAGAAGTAATGAACTATAAATCATATTTGGTTGAGATTTTTTTTTTTAAAAAAAATTGTTAGCAAAATGAAGGATCTTATGTTGGTAGCGACTCTTGTTATTTAACCCTTTAAGGGAAAATGAAAACGTTCCCCCCCCCCCCCCCCCCTAAATGAAGCTGCTACAACTAGTTTATTTAGACAATATTATGACAAATTAGTCTAATATTATGATAAATATTATTTATGCTCATGTTGATATAATTTAGTATTGTTGATAATACTAGAAGGCTTTTATTAACAAATGGCCTCCTAAAGGCAATAAAAGTGGTCATAGTGAACTCAATTTCACAAAGAAAAAGTATGTAGTTCTCGGTATTTTTTAATATGCGTCAATAGGTTGTGGGACACACATATCATACTTCAATGCATTTCGTACTTCATGTTGAAAAACTAAAATTTACGAAAATGTAAATTTGCATTATGCAACCGAAGGTATATGTAGTAAGCACACGTTCTTATTTTGCAAAATTTAAACATGTATAATCATCATTGCCAGACATTAACAACAACACTAAGACATTAGACACAACCTTTGGACATTAACAACAACGTCTAATCTTTGTAAGTTGAAATTTCTAGAAATTATCATTGCTTGAATTTGAGAAGTCTGAAATATCTTTTTTATCATCTAACGGAGTAATTTCATTAATAGATTTGATGGCTCGCTCTTGTGCCTTCCCCTATAGATGTTTCCTAGCTTTTTGGATTGCATGAAAACGGTCTAGTCGCCTTTGTACATGATTTTTCTCATTTTCAAGATAAGCAAGTGTGTTGGTAAGTTCATTTCTAGGTAACTCATTTGAATGTGCCTTGGGAACTTGTAACCCATGTCATCGACAATAAACCTCCAACTCACATCTCTTCTCGTATAGCGTTGACCACGGTGGTTCTGTTGTGGTGAATTTTATTGTGGTGGTCTCTGAGCTTAGTTGTGTAGGTTTGTCGATCATGAGAAGTCTGACACTTCCAAGACTCTCGTACGTGTATATTGCAACATTAACGAAATATCTTTTCTTTACAACCCATTTCCCTCCATAGTGGTCTGTGTATGTCTATAGTTGTTGCTCTGTTGGAACTTCTGATGATGCATATGTTGAAGTAGATCCAAACTGTTTTGTACAGTACAATTTGATCTTAAGGCGTTGGAACTCATACCTTAGTCAATCTAAGAAGCTAGTGTGGTAGAAATAAACCATTCAATATTATGATGCATTTGTAACCTCAGTTCATGGTCCAAGAATTATAAAATATATGAGTTTTTAGGTCTTGTCATGTCTATACAAGCTAGAAAAACAATATATGAACAAGATTACCCATGTTCCCAATGTTAGAGTGATATTTCAGCATGGTTACAACGTACTTTTGCATAGTTGCAGTGTACTTTTACAGAGCCCTATCTTTAATTGACACAGTGCTATGCAGTATGCACCAGGATACAATCTAAAAAACAATTACGCTATGCACCACATTTGAGTGTTAGCATTTAATTTCTAGTATGTAATACTACATAAATTTATGAATGCCTTTATCGTGTACCATCTTATGCCGCTCTACATTATTTACCAACAGTTTATGCATATTGTTAACTCGATCATTTGATGTTATTGCAGACAGTGTCAATGTCTTATCATGGCAACCCTTTAATGTATAGGCCTCGCGATGTGCTCATCGCGATGAGTCATTGTTGGGTACTGGAAAATGAGTTCAACTATCCAATTTATCCCAATATGCGAAATAGATCACGAGTTCACAATACTATGAGACAGGAGTGGGTTTGGTTACTCCTTGAACAGGAGATGTTTTATGATGAGTTTATTGGTTATAAGTTGCTAGTGTCTTGTCGACTTGCATTGCAGATGCCAAAAGACACTATAGGTGGACTTCGTAAAGAATCGAACCGCATAAGAGAAGAAAATAATCGAATGACGATACGTCTTAATCGATATCATACCCAAGTCGCGTTTCGAGAATTAGTGGAGTGTAAGTTGTACGAGCATGCACAATACATGCAATCACATCTTGCAGGAGACATTTATTAGTCGGATGTGGAGATGTCAAATGAAGAGTGTTCATGTTATGACACCATCACACGTTGTTGTATAACTATTTTTCTTAACTATGTTTTCGACGCATGTACGTCATTGTTGTTGTATTAGTATTATGTAGTTTTACTTTTAAGGGACAATGTGAAACTTATTATCGTTGGTACAAACATGCACATTATTTGTAATCTTGAATAACTACATAGGGTGAAGAGGTAGACAATATAATTATAAATATTCACATAACACAGAAAACATAAATATTTTTACGCAGGATACCATCAATATGCATCTACTGCATATTGAACAATAACAGTACTGACATTAACTTAAACCCAGAGATAATACACACACCACATAAAATGTCTATCAGACAATGCCTTACATAGGTATTCATTCTAATTGGTAGGGGTCGTAATTAAGGATATTATTACGTTTCGTTGGTGTGAGTTGCCAGTTGGTTGTGGTGGCCAGCTCTTCCACAAGTAGCAACATGTGATATCTAGACCTACGAAGTAACATCAAATTGTTCTCCTTTCGGATTCTTGCCACTGCAGGCATACATTGGTCCATTTTCCTCCTTGAGTTCGTAAGTGAGATACGATCCACCAAAGGCACTCCGAGTAGTATGAGATCATTGTGCAGAGCGTTGGACTCGTTAACGCGAAACTCCTACTCTCACCTCAGTCCAACATAGTATCCCCTCTCATTGGAATCTCTCTCTCTCTCTTTTATAGTTATCAAGAAAGGAGGTAGTAGCCAATTGCGCATTGTCATTGCAAAATGTGACTTCCACTATGGTATATCTAGATGTTATGCATATACAACTATATATAGGAGTTATTCATGGGTAATTATATGATGTGGTAGTGTCGATCATGTGCAACCCGTTCATTTAATAGTAATTGGTACATGATGTTGACTTAACGACTGATGAATGGTAGACCAAATTGTTATATAATTGTATGATGTGATAGTGCCAGTCATGTGTAGAAATATTTAAGAAACTATGTTCACGAGATGCATGAGGGACTGATGCATGCTAGTACAAACGTGTTCAAAATCCATGTGCAGCAAAGTATGTAATAGGATAAACATTACGAAACTATGCATAGTTGAATAGTACATCCATAATTAATAAGACATGACCTAGCTCAACCCTAACGTTTGTTGGCTTATGTGGTTTGTCAAATGTATTTGATATGACTAGGCTTGTTGCAACAGTAACATACTAATGTATGGTAGTAAATGTATTCAAAATCCATGTGCAGCAAAGTATGTAATAAGACAAATGTTACAAAAGTATGCATAGTTGAATAGTACATCCATAATTAATAGGACATGACCTGGCTCAACCCTAATCTTTGTTGGCATATGTGGTTTGTTGAATGTGTTTGATATGACTTGGCTTTCTGCAACAATAACGGTCAGGTGTGGGTACAATATACAGCCACCCTCGTGGGCAAATCCGGTGAACAATGGGGAAGATAGCTAGGTGGGTGGTGCGGATCGAGGGCTAGCATGAGTATGGGATGTGTGTTCCTCACTATCATCACGGGACATACATTGGATGGCAATGTGTCCTCATGGCCAACGGTGTGGAATGGCCCAACATCAGCAACAGATATGCGTTACGGTGTCCCGACACCATCGACATACGTGTCATAAGCACCTTCATCCTTTAATTCCTCTATAACCAACTCGTCCTCATCCTCATTAGCGTGTTCCAGCTTAGGCGTATGGACACGACTAGCTCGACAACCTCCATGGCATCCACGCCCCTGACACCCACTACCTCGCCCGCCATTGCCTGTGGCCCGTGTACTCGTCTCACTTGCCGCATGCGCGTTCTCCAACGTCACTCGATTAAACACTTCCACAATCTGCAGTGTATGCTTAAGGTGATTGTAAATATCGGAGTCTTGTTCATAGGTTAGTAGTAATTTAACATTAGACTCAACTTGTCAAACAAAGGAGTAGTGTTAGTAGGGTGGAAGAGAAAGCATGGAGCAACACACATATATCGTCAAGCCATATAAAGAACCATTGAATTATTGCATTACCAGGATTTCCCAGTATGCAGACTTTCACGTAATGAATTGTCTAGTCATGTCAACATACCACTTCATGTAAGTATCAAGGAACGTCATGTCACCATCAAAGATCGGTGCGTCGCGAACACATTGCCCTCAGTTCGACCATTGCTGAATATAACGAGCATATTCTACGATCCTATCGTAGTCATATTTACCTTGTAGTGATATCTTCTGAAGGTATTCTGAAGTATCAATAAAACTTGGTGGCAGTTGCTTCATCCCAAACTAACGGAAGACATGTACAAGATGATACTCCTTTACTACCCAAAAATAAATCAAAGGCACGACGAACCACCATATATGATGGCTGGCAATGCAATATGTGGGCAGAGAGTGCAACACATCCTTGTGTGACTCCCATAAAATTTGAAAAACAAATAAAAAACGTTTTTATTTTTGTGACAAATATCAGACATAACCATGTATCTAATACAAATGGTGCAACTAGATTTTCTAGTGCAACTAGATTTTCGAAATTTTGTGTGTGATTAACCTATAATATATATTAAATAAAATATGATTCAAGAAAATATTGATTTATGAAAAATAATTGAGTGATATACCATTTATCCAAATTGCATTAAATGTAACATAAACCAAACCATCTAGCAGTTATATATCTCACAAAAATATAGTATCAAGTGCAATAAAATCTTATTACATTTAACATCTGTATGACAAATTTTAAGTAAGCAAAGTAACTTATTGTTTATAAATACCAATAGAAAAACAAATATGCATGTGAACAAATTTAAGAAGGCAACTATCAATACTTACATCAAGAAGAATCCAATTTTGGGAGGAGGGAATGGAATGAAAGGAATATTTTTAAAATATTCTTCCCTCCCATTATTTGGGAGTTTTAACGGAGAAAATGGAAGATTCATTCCCTCATTTGGGAGTTTAAGTGGGAGAGAAGGGAATGATTATGAGAAAACACACATTCCTCCCTTTTCCCTCAAAATCTCAAATTTTTGTTCCCCCAAGTTTAGGAGGAATGGGAGGGAATGGATTTAGGTTTAATGAAATTTTTGTTAAAACCCCTTATCACCTTTTTTTTTTCTTTTTTCTTTTCTTTTTTCATTCAGTCGTAAAAAATATAGCTATCATTCTTGCACGTTATTGCCTGTTCTCTGCAAAGTGAAGTTGCTACTGCTGGTCTTTTTTTTTTTCTTAGTGTAATGAAATTTTTGATTACTGCTCACAACAAGTACGTCTTTCTTTTTCTTTTTCTTTGTCTGCCAGTCATTTATAGTCTCCAAAAAGTGATAGCAATGAGGTCTTTCAAGTCCTTCAAGTCTTTAGGTGGGTCTTTCAAGTCTAATAAATGATAGCTATGATGAAACAATTTCATAAAAATGAATTGTTTGCTAGTCATTCATGTTTTTCAAGTCTTGCGAAAATTGTTTGGTAGTCATTATCTTTTTTTTTTTTTTTTTTTATGAACTGTTTGGTAGTCATTCATGAGAATGATATATAGTATTTTTATATTGTTTTGTGTGTAGTCTTTTATATTGGCAGAGTGGTTATTCTGCCATGAGCTTTGTTTGTCTTTTCTTTCTTTGTGTGTAGTATTTTCTTTCTTGCTTTGTTTGCTACCGTGATATGCATAAGACTACGTGTTATACACATTATTTGATATAAACTTTATGCCACTTTGTCTGCTACCATTAAAATATTTGACATTTTGTTTCTTTTGTGAAAGTTTCTTGTTCATATATTTAATTATATGTTAAAATGTAAAATATATATATATATATATATATATTTAATTTACAGTTTAAAAGCTATCAAAAGCATATTGTGAAGTGTCCAAATTTTATAATGAATAGAACATGTGCCTATAATTTCTTTGACTAGGACTCCGACTAATAATGCAACGTCCCAAGATCATAAGCAATAAAAGTTTATTTAATCTGAATAACCCATAAAAAAATATTAAATAAATGAAACCAGCAACCTAAAATCTCATCACAAATGTCAGAGCTCTAATCCACCAAAGACAAAACATCCTAAAAACAATCCTCTAGTACAATGTTTAATGCCATAAAAAAATCATAATAAAGTCCTCAGTTCCACAAAATAATTTGCAACTGTTATCTTCCAAGAGTCTCTACTCCAATAATTCCTCTAAAGTATCTGTAAGGGGAAATAAAGGGAGGTGAGATAACTCAATAAGTGGAATTCACTAACATTGGGGTGTGGGAACAAACCTTTCAAATAAATAATTCTTACAACAAATTCATAACTTGTAACTCATCATTATTTTATCATCAAATATTTCATATAAAAAAATATCTTTATATTGTGAGCCATCAAAATACATATACCAATACCATCATATAAATAATTTCCCAGATTTTTCTCGTGGTCAACGTTTACGCCCCGTTGACAGGGTTGTGTTGTCCCCTTTAGGGACTAGAACTTCCTTTTCATCCATTTTCTTAAGGATGGTTCCTTTGGAACCTAAAGGTGCACTCCCTTACTAAGGAACTTCCTTTTTGGATCTCAATAGTATACTCTCTTGCTAAGAAGCTATCAAACATGCATTGTTCCCTTTACTGGGACCATCCCTTACCAAGAACTAGCTGCAGTATGATTGTCCCTTACTAAGGACTAAATACAATACTAAGCTTTTAATCATGTCTTGCCATAGGTTTTCAAAACACATTCGAGATGCTCACAAAAAAATAATCCATTCATAATTCTCAAAAACATACAGATATATTCACGCATAAAAGTTTAAATAAATTTAGGTTGTCCCACAAGTTTTTTCTAAAACGAATAGCCAATGTGCACATCAAGCATTTATAAAATATCAATGTATACCTAGAATATCAACAGATTTCTTTGATATAAAATAGTCTAATAATCAACACTATTTGGGAAAACCCCCAAAATTAGTAAACACCATTTACTTCTTAGTTGCAAAATAAAAGAAATCAATCACCCTTGAGTCACAATGAATCAGTAGAATTAGAGCCTAGCAACACCAAAAATAAGTCCATCAATACAAAAATTTCCCACTAAAATCTGTTTTCATACTTAGACAATATATCTTAGACAACACTGATATTTCTAAAATTTTACATTTATTTACATTATTCTCCAGTTCACTTTTAGCTTTAATCTAATTTCTTTGTTTCACGCATTTTTATTATCTATTAATAAGCATGATTGTACTGCAACTCTATAAGACTCTAGCATATCACTATAGGTCTAGCCATCATATATTCTACTATTCCTTAGAAGCCACATGATATATATATATATATATACACGCATATCTGATCAACCTAATATTTATATCTATTAGTCAAAAGTAGAAGCCACATATTATAGTTCTATCAAATCAATTTCAAAGCCTATAGAGGGCCATACGGCTATATATATACAATTCCTATTATAATATTGTAATCATCCTAGTAAGCTTTCCCATCGATATAGATGATAGGTTTAGATTTTATGAACCCAATTCCAGTTGTTTTACTTGGTACCAAAAGAATAAATGCACATACCCATGTCTTCCTATAAGCGCGGGGACAATTACTAGCCATAGAATAATTTCAACTCTTTAAATCTTTCAACATTCTAAAATTTCAGCAAGACAAACCATACTTGAAATACTTGTGCACAACCATAGAGGAGAAAAGAAACAGCTCAATCGTGTGTTGCGGCTGAAAACAAAAATGAACTTTCTTATGTACATACACGTGTAACTTAAAAGGTAAAAGACTAGGGTTATCAAGGCCCATATATTTACTTATGCCACCTCAGTTGGGCTTCATATCCCATTGTATTTATCTTATTTTTAATATTTTAGGCCCAAATCAATTTAATTTATTTAATTGTAGGCCTCCTTTATAATTTACGTATAACAATTAAATTGGTATCAAAATTATGGGGTGTTACAAATAACATATCTATTTTTTTTTAATTAGATGGATTTGAATGATGAAGTACTTAAGACCATAATTTTTTCGGAATATATGCAAAAACTAGCCTTGGTTCATGCTTCATGCTGTTATTTGTGCTACATTATTCATCGAAGGCAATGATTGAAAAGACGTGTTCCCCACATTCCTACACAATCAACCATAGAAACAAAATTAATTTGTGATAAAATAATGCATCGACTTAGATTTAGTGAAAAATGCTATGATGTAATATGCATGGGTCCACAAGCTTTTCAAGGTTTGTGTGACATCTTGCAAAGAGACTGTGATCTTTAAGACACACAACGTGCCACAGTTGAATATCAAGTTGCCAAGTTTCTTCACACTCTATCACATAATGTGAAGACTTGTACAATGTCCTTTTTTTGTCATTCTGGTGAGACCATTAGTCGTCATTTTCATAATATGTTAAGATCAATAATTATGTTAGAGGATCAGTTTCTTTGACAACTTGATGGAATCCAAGTGCCAATTGAAATTCTACAAAGTAGTAGGTTCAATCCATATTTTAAGGTAAATATATCGTGAATATATTATATATTTGATAGTAGCTTAGTATGAGTATATTTTAAGGTAAATATCTTTAAGAGATATTGTTAATTTCAGGATTGTATTGGGGCACTTGATAGAACACATGTTTGTGTCAAAGTGTCTAATGAGGATGCACCAAGATATCGGGGTAGGAACGGTTACCCAACACAAAATGTGTTGGCAACATGCTCATTTGATTTGAAATTCACGTATGTATTATTGGGTTGGGAAGGAACTGCTTCGGATTCGAGAATAATAAAGAGTACTTTAACTAGAAACGATAATTTGAAAATCCCACAAGGTAAATTGAATTCAAATACGTATTAGGATGTATTCTTTATAATTAAAAAATTTATAGTATATAATTAACAATTGTTATTGTTTATTAGGTAAATATTATCTTGTGGATGCGAGATACATGAATAGAAGTCGTCTGATTGCACCTTACAGGGGAGTGCGTTATCATTTAAAAGAGTGCGTTATCATTTAAAAGAGTACTCCATTCATCCCCCTGAAAATGCTAAAGAATTGTTTAATTTGCGAAATGCGTCATTGTGCAATGCTATTGAAAGAACATATGATGTACTTAAAAATAGATTTCCTATCATAGCAAGTACTACAGAGACTAGTTATTGTGTTAACACACAAAATGAAATCATTTTATCATGTTGCATACTTCATAATTATTTAATGGGTATTAATCCTAAAAAAAGTCTTATTGCTGAAGTTGATGAAAGGGTTCTACATTCTCATCGTGAACGTACGACCTCTACTCCAAGAGAAGATGATGAGGATGTTAGACAAGGAGATATTATAAGAGATTCTATAGCATTAGTCATGTGGCAAAACTATGTCCAAATGTGATAGCTTTTGGGTTTAGTTTTGTTATGTCGTTTAAAACTGTTATGTTTCAATTACTTAAACCTAAATGTTGTGCAAATTTCTCTTTTCATTTTGATATTGCTCTCTATCTTTTGATAATTAATATTAATATTTACACGGTATTTTATGTGTTTTTTATCCTATTAATTATAGCATGGCTAAGTTATCAAAGAAGAATGGTAGAGATCCAAGCAAAGAAGTAGAATGGAGTAGTGTTATGGATGATGCTTTAGTGGATGTTTTTTTACATCAAGTGATCATAGGTGGTAGGGTTAATGGAGCTTTTACTTCTAAGGCATATAATGACATAGTGAAAGAGTTGGTTGAAAATTTTCACTTGGAGATTAACAAGGATAAGGTGAAAAATCGACAAAAGACACTAAAAAAGAATTTTCATGAATGCTATGATATATTTAAAGATGGATTGAGTGGTTTTGGATGGAATGATTCTTTAAATATATGGAAAGCTGAACCAAAAGTTTGAGAGCCACTCATAGTGGTAAATTACCATTTTTTGTGAGTTTAATTTTGTATTACATAATTATATTTGTTATATAACCATTTTTCTTGGTTTGTAACAATCTAAACCTGCAGCCAAGAAGTGGATGACAACACCAATGCCCAACTACTCTAAGATGGCACGACTTTGGGCTAAAGATAGAGTAAAAGGTGATCATGTTGAAACCGCAAAGGAGAAACATGCTAGGTACGCTGCATCGACCACTATTGATAAGATTGATAATTTGGTATCTCAAAATCAAGTTTCTTTGGAGAACTTTGAAGTGGAAGATGATCAGAGGTCACTAGAAATTAATGTTGTACATTCTCGAGTGTCATCACAAGATGCAATGTCTTCTAAAAGTAAGAAAAGATGACTGGCAGAAGATGATGAACTTCAGAATGTAATTTTCCAGTCATTTGATAATGTATCAATGGCAATAAATAGAGCTATTGAGGTTATGGCAAAGTGTTTTTCAAAGTCATATAGAGCAGAAGTTCACGTAGCTTTGGGCGTATTGGACTTGGATCCAATATCAAAGACTGAGGCCTACATATTTTTGATGGAAAATCCAACATATAAGGAGATGTTCTTTGGTTGCCCAAATCATGAGCACAAATGTGTCCTATTGACACTGATGTCTAGGCCTAAAAATTAAAAAGTGTGGGATTTCTTGGCTAACTTTAGTTTTGGAATGGATTATGTTATTTTGTTTTGTTTTGGCAAGACTCATTACAAGAGTTTTTTTTTTTAAAAGATACTTGTTTGCATTTTTAGACTATTTATTTTGTTGAAAATAAATATGTGATGAGTGAATTGTTTTACAATATAGAAATATATTTAACTTGACTTTTAGCTACAATAAAATTTTCTTTTTCAGTAAACTAGAATCATTTTTTATGTTCTTTAAAATGAGTGGTACAATAATAATGTTATTATAAAATAATTTCATTCCATTTCTTCCAATGTTACTTCCAAACAATGCTACTTACATTCAATTCCTTTCCATTCTTTTATTTATAACATCCAAACAAGATTTTTAAATTCCATTCCATTCATTTCCCTACTAAATTCATTCCATTTCATTCCTTTAATGATCATTTCATTCCATTCCCTTGTAAACTCCCAAACGGACCCTTAAGGAAGCTTCCAAATTATCCTCAATTTTAATTTTTTTTTAAAGTCTAACTTCATATGAAATCCCAACATAACATCTACTATATATAGGATTATCAAGATATACCTTTTCCAACTCAAAGGATTTTCATGCCATTGTGTCAAAGAATAAATACTTGCTCCAAAACAAAGAAAAGAAAAGAAAGAAAGAAAGAAAGAGTAGAGGAAGAAAGTAGGCAAATAGGCAAGGCATATGCTTGCTTGCCAACTTAGACTTAAATACTCCATAGTAACATTTCCTTTTTCTTTTTTACTTTTTATGTTTTTCTTTTCCTTTTGTATTTCCAAACATGTCCATACTAACATTAAATTTTCTCATTCATTTATTAGATTTATTTATGCATCTTGTTCTAGGTTAACATAAATGAAACTTTATCTCTTGTGTTATATTTAAATGATGGATTTTGAGTTGGAATTTACTCAAAATTTAACTTTGGAAATTACTAATACTTATTTATATTTTTATGTTAACAAGAAAGGACAATTCAAAAGTTCTATAGAATTTTATACATTTTTATGCTCAGTACATACACGCACCTCTACATATATATGCACAACCGCAAGGCCATGCCATACTTGCAAGCACACACAGTGATAGTGTAGCTTGAATAAGAGGTGCACCCAACATGTGCCATACGTATTATGTCATACATAACAACCATAGAATAATATTCTAATCGCATGATTTCCATCTTTGATCAGTCTTTTATTGTCATGATTTCCATATGTTTATTTTTATTGTCATGACATAAATGTGGTAGAATACCTAGTCTGCTCGTAATGGTTATAATGACACACGATAAGTAGCTAGGACATGCATGGTATGTTGTGTGGTGCACTTTGAGTCGTTCCATCTAGCAAACATACAGTTCAGCCAAATGCTCATTAATTATTTATGCAAAATCAATATGGCTTTAAAACATTGCAGTATGCATATTCACCAACAGATAAAGAATTCCAAATTATGGATAAAATTAATGTACCTGCAGGTGAGGGGACCTGCCTACACCGTTTGTTGTGGCGGCCTTGTAATTGGGCATATCTGCGAAAAACTTGAATAAGCCCAAAGCTGCACCAACATAAGAGCTCCTCCCATCTGCATCACCTTCTTGTTCGATGCCTTACATAGGTGCTTGTAGAGCCAACTTAAGGTTGCACTACCCCAACTATACTTCTTCGCATTGCTAATTGGGTCAAAGAACTGTAAAGGCATGAGTGAGATCCATTATGCCGACTTATCCATAAACAATAGGGACCCTAATCGAAGAAGTATATGATAGCGGGCATATCGCTGCACTATGACATCACTGGCATTCGCAACCAGGAGATCTCTAAACTGTTCAGCAAGCCAGTTGATTTGCATCCTCTCCCTAACAAGGACAGACTTGTTTTCATTGGGATGGGGTACCGAGGGTGGAGGAGTAGAACCTAGCAACTCCATGCACATGTCCTTGTATGTCAAATTAGTCTTCCCAACTACCGATAAACCATCCACGGGAACCCCTATTATCACCTCAATATCTTGTAAGGTGATACCCATTTCTCTATGAGGTAAGTGGAATGTGTGCATCTCCGAACCTTAACACTTGACCAAAGCAATGATCAACGTGTGATTAATTGCCAAATCTAGGACATGGAAGAGCTCTTCTAACCCTGCCTCTTTGATATAATAGGTGATCCGTGGGTCTAACCCGCCTTGGGGTAACAAAATGGATCAATGCTGACACTTTAGTACGCCTGACACTTGCTGCACACGAAGGAACATTGGGATCAAAATGTGCATAATAAGATACAACAATATATGATGAAGATACATCAAGATATGATGGAGATAAGCAGCAGTAAAACTACTCAAAAGTGCTGGTGATATACTATGACGATTGAAAAAGTTAAATCAGTCCACCACTGAAAATGCAATATATAATGGTTTCCCCAACAACATCCGTGGTATTACTGTTTTTATACAGGTCGTCATCAATGTTAAAATCAAATGGTGAAGTAGTTCCTTGAACATTACTATCTATAAATAAACATTTATAGGGATTATTGGCCAATGAAAACTATAGGCAAGGTCTCACTACACTAATTGGCAAGTTATTAGTAACATTCTTTGAAGACTCCTTAATAAACTACTTCATCCATCTGCATCTTTTGTGATCAAATCCCTATCTACGTAATTGTTGAACTACATACAAATTCTTTGTTCAACTTTAGGAAATCAAGCAGCCAAGCACAAAGTTTTAGGTGTCAATTCCAATAAAAAAAAATACTAGGTTTTCAAGCTTAAGAACAAATTGTCAGAGTAGGTGTAAATAATCAAACAATAGATCTGACCAAAATGAACACAAACTGGAGGTCTAAAGTTTAGAGAAGCCACTTCAAGCTTTCATGATACAAAACTCATAACAACCCTCCAAGTTGGGGTAGACCCAAATTCTAGTTTTGTGATAAATTTCCCTCCCATTGAATCTTCTAATTCCCTTCGATTTTTTAATGTAAGACATGTAGCATTTAAAAATCAAAGGAAATCCATGTGTTACACTTTTTGCTAAGAATGGGAGAGAATTGGAGGATTCAATTGAAGGGGATCATTCACCATCAAAATAATAACCAAATGAAGAAGTTTGGTGCAACTACATACTTGACCGTTGGTAGGGCTCGCCCATAGTGAAGTGGATCGATGATTAGCTTGCCACTTCCAGAATCTGACATCTTTGGGTCTAAAGTCCACGTCTGACAATGGTTGCATATCTGACACAAATGCAATGATGTTAATAAACCATTGGGCCCAGCCTAACATTAACAAAATTAACCTGAGTACATCATCCTATCCATTCTTTTTTAACCTAGATGTTATAAAAAGCCAGAAGTAAATAAGAGGTTGAATAAAAACATACAAGTTTAGTTTAATTTTGAATTAGCCTCACCACACAAATTCACTCCCCACTCTAATGTATTTTTGAAATAATTCACCTTGCATTTCAAAACTCTATTGTAACACAACATTGCAGATTCATCTCAAATAGGCAAAATAACATTCACAAAGACAAACTAACTAGTACTTACAAGTAGCATAAATGGCATACAACTTCCAAGGTTTCTAAGTTAATCAAATTCCTACAACTCCTAATTGCAGATTTTTATTTTATTTTATTTTTTAATTTTAGGAAAAGAATAGATATTGCAATTTCACAAAGGCATGAGGAACTGACGAATACCCTAAACTTATGCATTAGTATAACCGAGCTCGACTTGACAATAAAAATAAAATATTCAAACTTGGTTCGAGCTTAAATCAAGCTGACAAACAAAGTTTGAACTCGAGTTCATTAAAAATTCCAAAGCAATCTCAAGCATAAAACACAAAATTAATATCAAGGTCAACATCAATCTACTAAGCTTGGTATCACATAGAAGCTTAAGCTCTACATACTAATTAATCATACTTCATATCTCACATTTGATTCTTCTTTAGCCATCATTTAAATTACAACTTTACATTCATTCATCATTTGCACAAATTATAATCTTCACAAAAAGGCAACATGATATTTAAAAAGAAACCATTTTACCATATGCTAAGCAACCACATTACACATGCTAAGTTTTTTATACTAAGGTCCATATATTCTTCAAAAAATTAGAAATATGTTCTGCAAAAAACCTTCAATATGCACCAAATTCATAACAAACAACTTGCATACAAAACTATCAAAAATAATAAAAATGTATTGTAAACAAAATTAAAAGACAATTGAGAGAATTTGAATAAAAAAGAAAGAAAACTTCCCATGAGCTTCCACAATTAAAAAAAGGGAAGAAATTAGCAGCTTTGAATTTGTTACTCATTTAATTTTGACACATATTGATTGCACTTAACCATGTTAGAATTATGACTATATATAACTAAAAGCATCAACATCTCTTGTGTTCCTCTTATGATAATACTTCACACTTGACAACAATAAAAAAAAAATAGTCACAAGAACGGTTTCTTATTTTGATGAACATAATCAATATATTAATGAATATGTAAAACAGATAAACAATTGGAGTATCAAAAATTTTCCTTCTATGGTATGCATGAAAGGTTTCTTATTTTGTTTACCCCACCAAATGTTACTCCACTTTTAGTTTAGTTCCCAACATAGTGAGTTACATAGATTGAATACGTCCATTGTATATGGGATTGTCTTAGCTACACCTTTGATGAGGGTTTCTTTACCTGTTGAAGATAATAATTTCTCTTTCCATATTTGGTTATTTTTAACACATGTAAGAACAAACTTTTAATTAAAGTTATACCACAGTTCTTATTTGAGCATTTTTTACCAGTTGTTATTTGTGTTTGTGTGTAATGGTTATATGATTTAAATTGAAACATTTTTAAGGTTTTAAAAATTTTTAAATTATATGTTTTTTGGGATTGAAAGGTAGTGATCATAAGATTTAACTTAAAATCACACAAAACCATCCAATGGTCTTCTAGTTCTATGGCATTGCTTGCTATCATTTATAAGGAGAATTGGTGTTCAAATTCCCCTCCCCTCCCCCAGCCCCCCCAACTTATCAACTTATCCAAAAAAATATTAAATTGTAA
Organism: Quercus suber; assembly: GCF_002906115.3. NCBI lineage: Eukaryota > Viridiplantae > Streptophyta > Magnoliopsida > Fagales > Fagaceae > Quercus > Quercus suber. Next base: position 155,343 of record NW_027070132.1, read on the forward strand.
ATTGCACCCTTTAAGCTAGGTTGGGATAATTTTGGTTTTCTCCCCAAAAGTTGCAAAATTTTGATTCTCCCCTATAATTTTAAGCATTAGTATACCAACAACAAATACAAAAAAAACATTTATGAGATGCCATGTTGAACTTAGATTAAACAACAACTCAAAAAATTGAAACTTGGATTAAAAACAACAACAACTAGGATTAAACACAACAACAACTAGGATTAACAACAACAACAACAACAACAACTCACACCCGAATTAAAAACCTAAAAAAATTGAACTCAGATTTTTGAAATTACCTTAATGCAGTTCTAATTCTTTGCTCAGACAACAAATACGATAAAACCAACACTAGCTTTAACTCTGGTTTCTAAGGTTGATGGTGAGGGTTGCGGTTGGGGTTTTTAGTTGCGTTTTGGGTTTTCGGTGAGGGATTTTGGTTGTGTTTTGGTTTTGGGTAAGGTTTTGGTCTTCTGATAACAGCAAAGGGCTCCGTCACGATTGTGGGAGAAAGAAGAGGAGTTGGGCTACTAATTGGGAGAGACTGAGGGAGATAGAGAAGGCGCTTTGGAGATGTTACATTCAAATGTTGTTTTTATTTTGTTCAAAACTCGATTTTCCAATACTAAGTTACTAACTTTCTAGCTGGAATTTTTTAATTGGAAAAAGCCATGGCTGCTTGGCTAGCATGGCAAAAATGTACCTAGAACTCAATAATCATAACATTAAGTTACCTTGGAACTCAATTTTATGATAATCGAGTTTATGTAAAACTTGATCTTTTAAAAATCGAGTTTCAAAATAAGGACACGATGCTTAATAGTTTCAAAACAAGGACATGTGGTTGAATATTTTTAAAAATAAGGGTAAAAGGCCATTTCACCCTGTTTTATTATCTAAAATCATTTTACAAAGAAACAAAATACAACTTTTAGAGCATTGACATCAGTCTGTATATAATAGAAAAATGTGTACAATTTACACAATTTTGCTTAAAAATGACCCACATAAGTCTGTGTACAATTGTGTAAATTTATGTTTGCCATAATAATCATGTAAAAAAACATTAACACTATTTATTTTGCAGTTAGTTATTTATTATTTCTTTATATATCTCAAGAATGAAGGATGAGAGTGGACGATGGTTGTTGTATGTGAAGAAAAAGAAATGATTAAAAAAATTATGAAAATTTGATATTTTGATGAAATGTACTATAAAATAGATAATCTGATGTGAGATTTTTTTTTTTTGGGGCCCAAATGAAGAATTGACCCTCTAAGTTTCACATTTTGTCATTTCAGTCCTTTAAGTTTGAATTTTGTCATTTCAGTTCTTTAAGTTTCAAGTATAGTCAATTCAGTTTTCTGTTAGTCTTTTATTAAGTGTTGCCGTCTACTTACCAAAACGGTGCCGTTTTGGATTTTTTTTTTCTTAATTTCAAAAAACTGAAAACATTATTAAAAAAAAAAAATTGATGACATCACCATCATTGGCGGACATCCATACCACCATACAAGAAGCGAGAATTTGCCAAGAGTTAGGCACGAGCTGTGTCGAGCAAGATGCAAATAGGAAAAAAGTTCCCTAACAAAGGGATGAATAGGGAAACGAAGGCCATTGACAAAATCGGTCTCGTAAAAACAAACCTCATTAGCATAAGAGTGACAAGCCTTCTCTTCGTCATTCAAGATCCTAATATTCATAGAATCAAGGAACTGAAACCTATTTCTGATTTGCTGCTCGTCCTTTCCCATGAGGGAACACAAGATGTTCTAAGCTTTATAAGGGGTGGACATAAAAGTGGCCTCCGAGACCACGTGATCATCCGATGAGGATAGCCCCGTCTCCAGTTCACTAGATCTCACCTCAGACATTTTCAACGACCTAGCTACCTTAGCAGAATGGGAAACCAGAGGAGATAAAGAAGAAAGGATAAAGGTATACAGGCTGTCCTCCCCTACAAAGAAACTAAACCTCTCAAGGGACTCCCCGTCTACGAACTTAAGTAAACTACCTAAATGAGCGAAAATAAAGCTATCAAAGGACAATTTACTCTAACAGCAGAATGATCTACCATGGAAGAATAAGAAAAGAAGAAATAGCATTAAGAACTTACCAAGAAACACATGACAAAGAAAGGAAGCTCGAAAAAGAAACAAACCCTAGAATAGAAACTGAATAGGAAAAAATACAAAGAAAAGGAAAAAGGAGGGAAAAATGCAAAACAAGTGGCCAAAACACGTGCGGGAAAACAGAGACATGTCCGCACGACAAATGCATCTTGGCTGGACATGTGGCATTCAACTGCTCAAATATCAAAACCGTCATAAATGCACAGTACATAGAATACAAAGCGTCATATGAATTTGTTCTTATCTCATCTAGCAGACGACAATTCGAACAAGGGGGGCAGTTGATAAGTCAGAAATTTATGCTCATCAATACACAAAGAGAAGACGCTACACATTTATTACTCTCATTGATGATTAAATGTAACAGACGGAGCAATAGTCACAAAATAAGCTGTGATCTTCATACAAAGATTCTGTAACGCACTAGCCGTTGAGCATAAATACAGTGATTCATTGCCCATTGATTAGGCATTCAACTATAAAGGAGAAAGCACCAGAAACCCAAGGTACAAAAAATTACACACAAAAAATCTATAGGAATCACTCTCCAGTCTGTTTCTCACAAAAACCCTTCTCCCTTACTAACTTAAGCATCAGAGGCAGTTTGGCTAATGCTACACTGGCATGTTACTCTTTAACCTAATTCATTTTGCAGGTTCTCTATCTACAGAGATGACCCCATTGACAACATCGTCCATCCTTTACGACAAGGAGCTCAACTGTTAATCTTTTGCATCATCAAGGTTCATTTTGTTTTTTACTTTTTCTTACTTCTTTTGTTAACTAACATGTTTACATTTTTATGCCTTTGTGTAGGAATTTTATATGTGGTAAAATAAACATAAAGCATAAAAAAAAAATGTAAATAAACAGTAAAAATATAATAAGATAAACTTTTCTTTCTCATATATATTCTTTTGTGTTTAAGTTTTACAAAAATTGGAAAAGGGGATTTACATGATGTGGCCATTGTGGCCTATCACCCATTTCCTATACAAAAACACATATAATAATAAAAACAAAAGAAATTAAAGTTTTACAACCTAAGCCAACAATGGATAAAAAAAAAAAAAAAACTTAAGAAAAAAAAAAAGAAAACGAAAAAAGAAACAGCAAGTTTAATGGTGAGTAGATTGAGGAGACCGCAACGCATAGGCATCTGAGTCATCCCAGAGTCCTCTTCAAGATAGTTTGGAGCTAGATACTCCATATTCCCCTCATCCTCATCGTCCTCTTCTTCATCCTCCTCTTCCTTGCCTTCATCATCCCCTAAATCAAAACTATCAGAGGAGTCTAACTTCTCCGAGTTAGAGGGGTCCGAAGCATTGGATTTAAAACCAGACTAAGAAGGCCTACTCCTTCTCTTGCGCCTAGAAGGGGCCCTCATGAAGGCATCAAGTGCTTCATCTTCAGCATTTTCTTCAGCCTTTAGCTGAAGTTCTTCTGAGTTTTCTTCTTCTTCATTACTCCAGTTGAAGGGAGCAACTTCTTCAGGGATGAAGACTTGGGGAGGCAGAGGGAATATGGGAAAAGGGAGAGGGGGATGTATATGGCTTGGTGGTGGGGAGGGAATGTTGTTGTCTGGAGAGCTTGGAGCGCTCTTAGAAGAGCTGGAGGTGTGTTTTGGGGAGTTAAAAATGGAAAAAGAAAGGTTAGACATTTTCGTGGGGGCTAAGGTTCTTTAAGGGAATCTGAAAATACAAAGGGAATGAAGAATGAAGAAGAAACATTCCTTATTTAAATCTCCAATTGCAGTTAAGTGAAGAGACATGGCATTTATGAGGAGTAATGTATGTCTACCAAAATGCAAGAAACGAAGAGACACCAAAATGGCTAAGAGTACCCCTGCAAGCCATGTGTCCATGCTTAAACGTCACAAGGCATGATTACCAAAGTGTTAATGCCTAAACCAATGTGACTGTCAAAGGCCTTTACCATTAAATGCCATTGACAATCAGGGGGCTAATGTACATTACACCACTAAGGCACGGGAGAATGCATATGTGGCTGAATCTAGACCCTATACGTGTAATGACTATGAGCAAAGGAAGAGGAACTGTTGGCTAAAAGATCCTATTCTTGGTCCATGCTAAATGCGTGACTACCTTGGGAAGGAAGTAAGATATGCATATGACATGGTACTCAAACACTCACAAAAAGGGAGATAGTGACTTTCTAAGGTTAGCAGCTATGAGGACATCCCTTATTGGTTGAGTGCATGTTGGACCACTTTAGAGATACGTGTATCATTCACAGTACTCTTGATATCATTCTTAATGTCCAAGGGCAGTTCCTTGAGTAGTGGCAGAGTCACCTACTCACAGGCCCTAGTGCCACGTTGACACATTCTCTATCCTTTAGCCAGCAGATAACATCACAGCTGTGAAAATGTCCAAAATAAGAAAATGATGACTTGACAACTATCCTTGTACTTAGCCATATTCCTCAGATTATAAGAGGAACAAGTAGATGTTAGGAGAAGAGAGTAGAAAGTTGATAAGATAGGAAGGTAGAAAACAAGGTCTCTCTTTAAGGAAGAACACCCTTATTGTACAAGAGTGACCTCTTTTCCTCACATAATACAAATCTGAGTAGAGTAAGAACATTCCATTCTTGCCCAAACCATGGTTTTTCATCTGTTTCCTATGGTTTTCCACTTATGTCTTATGTATTTTTTCACATTCCTACTATCATTTTCTTCTTCTCTAACGAGTGTCATGTTAAAGCAAGAATCTTTGTCACAAATAAGCTTTTTCATGTAGATGTACTATTAGATAACTTATTTTATTCCTCCATATAAGCTCAAATCTAACTTACATGTACAACAACATAGCCAAAAGGACTTGCTTCTTAACACCAGATTAGATATGCTGAAACAATGACCTAGAGTCAATGGATCACTCAAACCTAGCAAATGGTAGGACCCATGCACAGATGGAATATTCCTATCATTACTAACCCACTAACAAAAGAGTATAAAGGGGGAGAAATTTAAAGGGGAGGGGGTTAGAATTTTTTCTGGAGAAAGAAACACAAGTGAACGAGAGAGTATCAAATTATATTTGGAAAGAAGTGATCCAACTTGGGATACTTCAAGGGCACCTCAGCCTTGTGAAAACCTCCTCGAGTAGTCCAATTAACAATATACAACCTCTCTGCAACCACTCCTAACCACCAATTATCAGCCTAACTCTTCTTGGGACCTCCCATTATGAGCTATACTCAAAGTATCATATAAATTAATTGGGGGTCCAAGCCCAACGATTGTCTCATGTGTGTGTGTGGGCAAAACTTAGGTAAAGTGCTTAGGTACTTTTTTTTTTGGTTCCTCTCTTAAAATTAAGTCATGTGGTTACTTAACAAAAAATACACTTTTATCCCAAAAGAAAAAAAAAATTATATGGCTGAATTTAAAAAAGGAAACCTAAGGAAATGCACCTAAGGTACTGTACTTAAGTTTTGTCATTTTTTTTAATTATCAATTTGGGTTAGGGCCACTGGGTTGATATGTTTATCACACTTTTTTGTTATTAGTTAAGGGTTTGGTTCCCCTCTTAAAATTAAGCCATGTGGTTACTTAACAAAAAATACACTTTCATCTCATAAAAAAAAAAAAAAAGTTATACGGCTGAATTTTAAGAAGGAAACCTAAGGAACAGCATCTAAGGTACTGTTCCTAAGTTTTGTCTTATTTATTTATTTATTTATTATTATTATCAATTTGGGTTAGGGCCATTGGGCTGATATGTTTATTACACTTTTATTATTATTATTATTATTAGTTAGGGATTTGGGCTCTATTTGATAGCTCGAATTAAGAAATTAAAAAAAAAAAAAAAAGAATTTTCCTTTATAGCACATGATTTTTAGTATCATTATGGGATCAAGATCCTATAAGATTCTAAGATTCGAATTGGAATCTCACACACAAATTTTATGTTAGTAGAAATTTTAGTGAGGTCTAAAATATTTTAGAGATGTAGAGTCTATGATCCAATTGGGATACTAGTAATAACCATGCATAGGTGAGCTATATTGGCGCTTAGTTGTTTTGCAATCTTTTCTTTTGAGTTGGTGTGCTCAAAAGTTTTTTTATTTTTTTATTATTTATTATTTATTTATTTATTTATTTATGCAAAGCTTGTAATTGTATTCAATCAAGCAAAGAAAAGGAAGTATAACAGAACGATCAAAAGAAGAAAACGCAGGCACTATTTAATACAATCAAATTGAATTACTTCTTGCACTACCATAGGAAGGACTCCTATCCACACCTGCGAATCTTCTCCTCTTCTTGCTAGATGAGCTATCTCATGAGCAGCTCTTTTGTAATCCCATTTCACATGATTGACTTTCCAACTAGTGAAAGAGCTCAGTAGGGCAAGGATGCCCTGAAACAGATGGCCAATACTTCCTTCAATGAACTTCTCATTAATACTATAAATAGTTGATGTAGCATCATATTCAACAATAATCTGAGTGAGCTTCATGTCTCAGGCAAGCAGGATTCCAAATTCCACAGCAAGAGCTTCCACCTTTGCTATCGAGAACCGGCCTTGAAGGTATTTACCACAAGCCACAATGACTGCTCCACAAGAATCACGAATGACAGCCCCAACACTGGAGTTTCGTCCATCCTCAAACGTCGCCCCATCAACATTGATCTTGAAAACCCCAGGCGGTTGAGGAGTCCATCTGTTATTTTTCTCTATTGGATTTGTGTTCAGAGTCACCTAAGCTCTTTTATAATCTTGTAGAAATCTCCTCGCATACCTCTAAATCTGTCTCGGCAAGTGGCATTTTGACTCAAAGACTACTTGATTCCTATTATACCAAATTGACCAAGCGACTCCAAAGAACACCTCCAAGTCATAATCAGTGCCACTTCTTAAAATATCCATAGCTACATCAGAGATGTCAATAATCCCCTGCTAGTTTTCCACAATATTGACTTCCCAATTTCCCCAAACTCTTTTAGCCACCTCACAATTAATAATTGAATGAAAAAGAGTCTCTGACTCAAAGCCACAAGAACGACACAAACCACTTTCCCCAATACCTCTTTTTCGCAAATTCACCATTGTTGGAAGGGCATCCACACATGCCCTCCAAGCAATGATTCTAATCTTTGATGGGATATGTAAGTGCCATATCTTCTTCCATAAATGTTCCCTTGGATCATCATAAGAACACTCTCCCTTCTCGGATGATTCCACCATATTAAGAGCAACATAATAGGCACTCTTGACAGTGAAAACACCCCTATTGTTGCCAACCCAAATAATTTTATCCTTCGGAAGATTATAGCTAATCGGGATATTAAGAATGGTCCTTGCTTCAAATCGCAAGAATAGAGACTTCACAAAGTCTACTTTCCATCTTCTAGAATCACAATCAATAAGAGTTGAGACTATGGGAAAATTATCAAAATTTTGAGGAGGAGAAACAACCTTATATGTTGTGGGGTTAGGCAGCCATTTGTCATCCCAAATATAAATCAATCTCTTGTTGCCAAGTCTCCATCGAGTTCCTCTCTGCACAACTTCATGCCCTTGCATTATGCTTCTCCAAGTAAAGGATGGGCTAGACCCCAAACTAGCTTTAAGAACATTACCATGGGGATAGTACTTAGCTCTATATATTTGAGCTACTAATGAGCTTGGGTTCATAAGGAGCCTCCAACCTTGCTTTGCAAGCATGGCAAGATTGAACGCTTCTAGATTTCTAAAACTCATACCTCCCTTAAGTTTGGATTTGCATAACTTCCTCCAACTCACCCAAGCAATCTTTGATTCCTGACCCGCTGACCCTACCAAAACCTTTTATCATGCTTTCAATTTCATCACACAAACTTTTAGGAAGCTGAAAACAGCTCATGATGTGGCTGGCAAAAGGGTGTGAAAATTATCTGAAGGGACGGGTCTTGTGGGATAGAAAATATAACACGTTTTCCTAATTCCGTGTTGTTGTCAGCTGGGACCCAATAAAGTCCACTCTTGTCCTATATTTTCATTTCTCGTGTATCAAAGCTGTCTGTGGCATTTCTAGTTCTTATTCCAACTTATATACTTATTCCTTAGTTAATTACGTGCTACGTAGAGTAGAGGGCTTTTGAGTTTTGAGTTAGTGACCTGCCAACTGAAGCTTTGGGTGCTTCTCTATCGACAAGCTCTGATAGTCATAGAAATGAATTCTCAAAGAAGAGAGATTAATGAGATGAGAGATCGCAAAAACATTGGTTACCATGTTGGGAGAGTCAAAACACTGGCAGTGAAGAGAACTAAAAGAATAATGAGTGCAAAGAAGCTGATTTGCCGCTGCAATCTTTATTCTAGCCTTGAGGTTAGTCTACAACACTTTAGTAACCCTACTCTTGTCTTTCAATTCAATCTGTGTACGTGTACATTTTATGGAACAACATCTAAACCCTGGTAAATTCATCTGGTGCAGTATTGCACCAACTCCAACACCTTAACTACCTCCGATAGCTTTCATAACAATCTCGAACACACATTGTCAATGATATGGAGGTACGTATTTTCAATCCACACATGCTTTCGCAGAAATGTGATATATTTTCTTCTTAAATTTCTTTTTTTGCTTTTTTTAAAGTTCATTTTAAACATAACTGTAAATTTGTTTTCTTTCAATAAATAAACAATGAAGTTAAGAAGATTTTATTTTAGGGCGTAAGGTTGAAATGAGCATAAAGCAATGTTTAAAAGAAAAAAGAAAAGAAAAAAAGTACAAGAGTCTTAAGCATTTTGACCAATTAAGACTGATATTTGAAATCAATGATGTAGTACTAGTGTGTGTGTATATATATATATATATTGAATAAAATGATATAGTATAATTAGATAAAGTAAATGAAAATTTAAGAAGTTCATTTTTTACGTGATTTTCTTTCCCCTTTCTAATGATATAATGAAGCTCTTTAATATTGTTAGTTTTTTCCTTTTACATTTACTCATTTTTTTATATTCTATTTTTTCTCCTTTAACTATTAAACATGTACCCCTTTCTTGTAGGTATATAAAAAAGAATAAATTGAAGAAATAGTCTGAGAAAGAGAAATAAAACCTATGATTTAAACATATTTATTTTATTTTATGAATATATTCTTATATAAGAAACTTAAATAAATTACCATTAGATAAGAAAACTTTGTTCTATGATATGGTGTTATTGGTTTTGCACAATTATTATTATTACTATTTTTTTGTGTGCCAAACGTGTGATATATGTTAGTTCAGCTATTAAACTATAATAAGTCTAATGATACAAATTTTCTACCGTGTGATATATGTTAGTTCAGCTATTAAACTATAATAAGTCTAATGATACAAATTTTCTACAATTATTCATGTGACTTGTCATGATTAATGCATAATGGAAATAGTGTAGTAATAAGTCATGTTAAGTTGAAGTTGTTTTAATTATAATTTATGACTTGTGAAAAAAATTTATGAATGTTGGTTCGAAAACACAGAACAAGGGCAAAGTTTTCATTCCATTGGGTGAGAGGGTAAATTATAAACTAATTAGGAGACTCCAAATTTTTAATTTGCTCCCCTTCACTACTCATTAAAGTAAAATACATGGTTTTAAAAATCAAAACAAATAAAGAATAAAAAAGAGCGTGGTTATAAAAACCGAAAAGAACCACCGCACACCCTTGGTGCAATGGTATAAGTGCTTGTGGGGTGTGAGGGGCAAGAGCTGAGGTTCAAGTCTCCAAGAAGGAATTTCACACACATATACACTTTGATTAGGTTAGAATAGAATTTTTATTTTATAAAAATAAAAAAGGAGGGAAAGAACAAGGAGTCGAAAAGAGGAATGGTTTCTGGTTCTATGGTCCGACTAGGATTTGATCGATGACGTCATAAATATTTTAATTCATAATTTTGAAAATAAATAAAAATATATTTATTAAGTTTATATCTAATAATATTTAGTGAAAAATAATTAAAATAATTTTTATGTGAAATTTTACATGTATATAAGAAGAAAAAAAGTAGCTAAAATTGCTTTTATTTTAATTATATGAAAGTATGTTGTCATTGGTTTGCTTTTATTTATTTTTATTGACAAATAAAATACCACCGACCATAAGCAATAACCACTCTCTCAAAAGTCAGATCTCTCAAATCTCAAGGCAATACATCCTCGGATCCTATCATTCCTTTTTCTCACGCTGGAGAAAGCATACCATGTTTCGGGAATACCAACTCATCATCTGTTTTGGCATTTCCAACCTAATAAATGAGTGATATTTGTTTTAAAAAATCATATCAGACTACTCTAATAAATGATTAATTTATCTTTCCAATAGTATAGAAGATTGTGATTAATTTATTAGAGTAGTCTGATGTAGTTTTTTGAAACAGGCGTCACTCATTTATTGGGTAAGAAATACCAAAACAGATGTTGAATTAGTATTACCGAAACATGGTATACTTTCTCCTCTCGCTGGAGATCAATTCGAATTTGGATAGCACTCTAAAAGGTTAATTTCAACACAGGGCATGAGCCTTCAGTGTTTTTTTATTTTTAAGGATGGTTAAGAAGCTTAAATTATATAAAATTTAGTAAAAATAGAATTTCATATATTTATATATATATATATATATATAAAACGCGCACACACAAATACATAAAGTGTTCATTTGGAAATAACTTATTGTTTCACTGGAAAATCTTTTGTAAAGATAGTTTTCCACATTTTCTAGTGTTTGGTAGCACCAAAAAAAAAAAAAAAATTTGGTAAATGGAAAACTATCTTTGGTCAACAGAAAACCCTAATAAAAATAAGGTTTATTTTCTATAGGCTGTTTTCCTTTTTTTTTTTGGAAAACAATCTCTCTCATGCGTTGCATCTCCTATAAATATTATCTCTATGTATAACTATGGGAAACACAATTTTTTGGTGCCTTCTCTTTCTCATGATAAGCTTTCTCATTTTTTTTTCTCTCTTCCCTTTACTTTTTCTCTACTCACACCCTCACTGTCACTAACTCTGGTCTCTCCTCTTCCCATAGGTCTCTCTCTCTCTCTCTCTCTCTCTCTCTAACTGTCTCTCTTCTCTCTTTTCTCCATGTTTCTCTTCCCCTCTGTAAAACAATTCTCTGATTAGAATTTTTTTTCCTTCACTAATCAGTCAATAGCTCTGACTTGCAAAGGAGAACAAATTTGTAGCAGTAATTATTTCATTCCTCTCTACCAAAATCCCAATTCTTTTATTTGAATTTTAAGCTTGATTTTCTTTTTTCTCTAATAAATTTTTGTTTTGGTAGATTCCAAGCAAAAGTTACTTCTTTTTAGTACATAAAGTGCAAAAAAATAAAAATGAAAAAAGAAGATGAAGAAAGAATGAATGAAGTAAAAGATGAAAATTTTAAACATAGTACCTATATTGCTCTAAATTGCTTTTACATGGGACAATCTTTACCATGGACTAATAATATTGTTATATAATGAATGATAATTGTTTAGGGAAATTGCAGTTGTTGGCAGGATACTTTATGCAGATACTATGTAGTGATGGTATATTATGCATATACATGATGTAAATACATAATTTAGAGTAATATTGAAGACTTGTAGTTGACCATAGTAGACAATTAGTATACCAACAGAAAGAGTAGACAATTAAAAGTTGTTGTTATTTATATTTATTAAAAATGCATTATCCTGTCAAATATATATATATATATATATAGACAAATGGTTGGTGTGTGTGTGTGTGTGTGTGTGAGCAAGATGAGTGGTAGAGATTATGAAAATTTGACAACTAATTAATTTTGATTGTATCTATTGTCAAAATTTTAATATGAAAACCAAATTCATTCTTGGTTTTTATTTACAATGATTACATTAGTTGGTTTACATAATACACATGTTTTAAATTATACAAGAAATATTTTAAAAAAAATTGCATAACAAACACCAAAAAATATTCTCAAGCTCATTTTCAATGGCGTTACCAAACACTAGAAAATGAGACAGTTTTCTAGAAAATGCTCTTTTAAAAATAAACCATTTAAAAAAAAAATGTTAATACTAAAACAAACAGAGCGTTATTATAGCTTTTTCTTTTTGGAGAGAGAATTTATTATAGTCAATTGATTTGTTCAATATATATTTTTAATTTTTAATAAGCTTTAGGAAAGATCATAAATTCATTTCATTTAAACAAAAGATACATCTTTGGCAATACAACTATTTAGTGATTAATCTTTTTTTTTTTAATGTGAATTTAGAACCAAGATTTTTTTTATTAGTATAAGATAAAAATTCTAATATAGCATAATCTTAAGTGTATATGTATGTAAAACTCTCTTCTAGATATTTAAACCCCGGCCTTTACCCCCATACCCCACAAGTATTTATAATTATGGAGTGACCATCGCACCAAAGGTGTGCTTTGGTTATTTAGAACTAAGATTTTAATAAAGAGGATTGGTCCACAATAATTAGTAGTTTATGATGTTTGGCCCACCCAACTTAGCCCAAAAGCCCATGAACTTGAGGGTTTTTATTTTTTTTTTTTATTTTTTTAATCAAAACTTGAGGTTTGTGTTGGGTTTGTTAAATTTTTAGGTTCATCATGTATTTATTTATTATTTTTTTTTTCATATATGGAAAAATAAGTGGAGCGAGGAGGCTTATAGTTATACCTCTTAAAGCAACTAATAAACTCCATTACCTTCTTTTTCATTTAAATCTATTTCATATTCTTCTTCTTTTTTTTTTTTTAATTACAAATTTGTATATTTCAATAGTTGGTGAAGGAAGGATTTAAATCTTTAATGTTTTTATTGGAATCACTAAAAATTGTTAACTAGTTGAATTACAAAGCTCTTAACTAATAAGTTATAGGTTAAAACTATTGTTCTATTCTATAGACTTTAAGTGGGGAGACTCGCATGCCGCGTGTATGTAAAAGATGATTTAAGCTATTCTCATAATTTGGGTCAATACTGGCCGAAATGAATGGTCAGGCCGGAATGCAGAATTGGAAAAAAAATATATGAAGAAAAATATGAACCGGAGTCCATGTGAGAGGAGTAACAAAAAATAAAAAGATGAGAACAAGAACTCTTTAATTGGTATATGTACATATGAACAGAGGAGGTGAAAATATATGGAAAGACAAGATAATACAGCGGCGTTTTGAGAGAGAAACATATGAAGAATATGAGAAAACTGGAGAGCGCACAACGGTGAGATGAGAAAGAATGAAATAATGAAGGGTTTAGGTGAGGATGACAAGACAAAAGGAAATAATTTTGACTTGGTGAGTGGCTTTCACGTGTTTGGGTTTGGAAAATGGGAAAGAAGTTTGAACTTTCTTAGAAGATTCTTTGTGTAGAATTACCCAACATGTTAAAAAAAAAAATTTAAAATAAATAATATCATACTCATTTTTTTTGAATTTTTTTTAACAAAAAGTATATTAAAATTTTTATTTTCTATAAGAGTATTATATATGTAATTTATAATTATATATAAGCCTGAAACACCCCAAATGATACGCTAGAATAAACTAACACCATGGTATTCCATTCTAATGGAGAAATCGAAATGAATTTTGAAATGGTATTTAGTATTTACAACATTAAATTGTCGTAGATAATAGATTGTTTCATTCATTGAGAATGGAAAAAAATAATATGTTAATAAATTGTTAATCTCTTGGCCTAGTATCACATTCATTGTTATAGTTGATTTAGGGAAAAACCTAAGAGTTCAATTTGATAAAATTTTAGTAGATTTCACAAAGAGAAAAAAAAAAAAAATTAAGTGGATTTTTTAAGATTTCGATTATGCTTTGCAAAAAAAAAACTGAATGAATCTTGTTTCTGTCTGTGTGATTCCAGTGGAGAAGATCGTAGTTCACTTATAGCATTCCACCAGCCTTTTGTCTTTCTCATTACATTGCTTGCTACCTTAGTCGGACTACACTTTCAAGTCTTGGATATCTCTCCACTCAAAACACATTTTACAATTACCTTGCTTCTCGTCATGGCTGCAATTTTATTCAGCATTGCCTATGCGGAGATAAATGTACAACCTCACAACTCGGACTACCTTCCCTTATTTCGTCTCACTTATGTGGGTTCTGGAATTCTTACTTGTGAGCTACTTGTTGGATTACTCATGTCTCCCTTCTGGTGGTTTATGGTGAATTTATGCACAATCCTAACTGTGGAGATATTACGCTACTGGCACCAACTAATTTATCAATTTGTTTGTCAGTCACGTGATTGGCTCCAACAGAAATTCGAAGCAGCTCGTTTAGCAGCTTTTGAGGCATTTTCTTTGACTCGTGACACAGCAGAACAACAAAACGGTGGTAATCGGCCTCCTGTATAAGTGGCTCATTTTTGTTCACAAGTAATTGAATTTGAAAGTGAAACTACCTAGATTGGAATTTATATTATTATAGTTTTACTTTAATGCAATTTCAAAAAAAAAAAAATTACCCTTAATTGTAATTGGTAAATGTGGATTTATTTTTACTCTATTAACTTTATTAGATTTGGTATATGATTTTGTAGTTCACTAAAGATCCCAAGATGCAACTGCATAGATATTAAAATTTTGCAATGCAATTTTGTAATCTTTAAGTATCTAATGGAAGGCAAGCTTTCTTAGTTAAATGCTACATATTTATCTCGTCTGGCATAACTTTCTTTTTGGATGAATATGTATATATATATATATATATATATTTATCCGATACAGAAAACAAAACACCAAAGTAATATCTATTTTCCAAATGGGAAGCACGAGAAGGGAGACGTGTATAATTCACAATACATAGGAAGCACTTTTTTGTTCAACTTGGAGTCTGTTTGAAATCTATTTATTTTGCTGAAATTAAAATTTTTTTACTAAAAAAATTGTAAATAAATGTAAAAGTTAGCTGAAATAGTGCTGTGAGACTCATGAATAGTACCAAAAAGTATAATATAACCGATAAATAATAATAAAAATAAACTGAATAGTAAAATAAGTTAATTTTTTAATTTAGAGCCAAATGTACCCTCGGTATTATACACCGTTTCCGTTAGTTTCCCAGGGGTGTACAATGAATGAGCGAGTTTTGAAAAATGAAAAATTAAAGCCAACCTCAAGCCCTACTCACTGCGCTTCTCGATTCCAGTGTGCCACCCAAACAACCTAAAACGATGGGCCTTTAAAATTGTTCTCTCATTAGTTGTGTTTTGGGCTGGGGCTAAATAGTAAATACCCTCCAACCCGGCCAAATTGGCCCAATACCATTAATTTTTGAAGTATTTTGCACGAAGACACTGTTTCGGAAATAATCAGCAATCTACCACCTTTTAAAGTACTCGAGTTTGGTGAACTCGAGTACTACATTTTCCACTTCCACCGTGGCACAATGACATGGCAAGATTTTAAATATTGTGCTTCGTACTCGAGCTTGGTGAGCTCGAGTACTGTATTACTGAGGTACTCGAGCTCACCAAGCTCGAGTATTTTTCCCTTTTCCTACCGTACCGTTTCTTAATATAATCTTTCCTTCTCATACTTACATTATATAAAACTTGCATATAAGGTACTCGAGCTTGGTGAGCTCGAGTACCTCAGTAATACAGTACTCGAGCTCACCAAGCTCGAGTACAAAGCACAATATTTAAAATCTTGCCATGTCATTGTGCCACGGTGGAAGTGGAAAATGTAGTACTCGAGTTCACCAAACTCGAGTACTTAAAAAGGTGGTAGATTGCTGATTATTTCTGAAACAGTGTCTTCGTGCAAAATACTTCAAAAATTAATGGTATTGGGCCAATTTGGCCCTCCAACCCAACATATGAAAAACAAACAATCCGCCATCCTTATTTACCAGTGGAAATTAACAAATTCCAATTAAAGTAGAAATAAAACAGATAGTATTTCATAGATGGGAAGAACCATGTTTAAACTAAATAATTAAAAATAAATAAAAAACAAAAATATTTCACTGATAATGGGCACCAGGGGAAAAGGCACATTATTTATTTATTTTATTTTTTAAAGTAAAAGATAGTAGAAAACAGTTTTTAGTTTCTATTTTTGTCAAATATTTTTTTTTTTTAATATGCTGTAGTCGTTCTTAAAAAAATTTAATTAAGTAAACAAAAGAGATGAATGAATTTAATTGTATCATAGGTTTTATTCCTATCCATTCATGATTCAACGAGTGGATAAGATTTTATCATATTACATTAAAAAAATTAAATACTAATGAAAACATTTAAAAAATTAATTAGCTATTTAAATTTTTAATTATGATGCTAATTCCAATTCGGATTTTTGATTCCATGGTCAAGTTAAACTTAAGAAAATCTTAATCAAACTTTGAAAAATCTTTAATAAATCATTATAAGCCCGTACTAATGGGTAAATATTAGTTAAGATCGGGTCTTTATGTTAGTTAGTTGTAACACATTTTTCACCAGGTATACAGTGGCAATGATCGGTGGCAATTTATTGAAGGTGTTTCATACTCGTCCTTCTTGAAATAATTTTTGAAAAAAATAAATAATGCTCCACAAGAGGAGCTAAAAAAAAATGTTAAAATTGTTAGTGGTTATTAATAAGTAAAAAAATATGTTAGTGATAGATCTAAATAAGAACTAGTAAGAATTTGTTACGTCAATAATTTGTCATGTCAATAATTTATAAAAATATTTTATTCTATCAGCGGTTCACTGTTGCAATAACATGAGATGTTCTTGCTGGTTTATTCCTTGCACTAGAGCAACTAATTGTACAAAATGTATTCATGATGCTGGTTTGAATCTTGACATTATTATTATTATTATTATTATTTACTTTTGAATCTTGACATTATTACTAATAAAGCTAATAATAAAGATATTATTTACTTTTTCTACTTGGTCTAACACAGAGGCCGAGGTTTCTTCTGTGTCACGAACTTTCCAGCCTCTGGGCTCAACGTCACGGGCTAATGAGGCTCCAGACGCTGAATGAGCCACCTACGTGGCCTTGTAACGATGATCAACCACCTATAGTTTATATTTGTAAAACTATTTCAAATTATTTTTTTTCAAACTTGAAATTTTGTGTTTGCCTATTAATACCATATAAAAGACTTTTTAGTTACGTACTTGCGGCCCTAATATTGAGTCATTTGAACACGCAAAGATTAAAGGGTAATTCTATCTCATTTTTTCTTAGGTCCGGTATTCATTGGTAAACAACCTGCTTTACAAAGTTACTAAAATATCACATTTAATAGTATTACTCTCATATTGTGTAGTACTAATATCACATGTGACTGTACTTTTGTCACATTTAATGGTTCTCTTATTTTTTTTCTCATATTTGATGGTTCTATTGTCACATTAAATAGTACTAACATTACATTTGATCGTACATTTCTCATATTCGATGATACTTTAATTTTTTCCTCATATTTGATAGTTCTATAATCACATTGGGTAATACCAATATTACATGTGACTGTACTTTTGTTAACTCAGTGGTTCCCTTATTTTTTTCTCACGTTTGATGGTTCTAATGTCACGTTTGGTAGTACTAACATCACATTTGATCTTGCCTTTCTCACATTTGAAGATACTTTAATTTTTTCCTCACATTTGACAGTTTTATTGTAACATTGGGTAGTACCAACATCACAGGTGACTATACTTTTGTTACATTCGGTGGTTCTCTTATTTGTTTCTCACATTTGATGATTCCATTGTCACATTGGGCAGTACTAATATCACATTTGACCGTACTTTTTCCACATTCGATTGTACTAGTATCTTTTTTCTCACATTTGATAGTTTTTTTTCTCTTGCCAATTGCCATAATACCCTTGAAACTTAAAAAATGACCGAAATACCTTAGAACCTAAAAATTGACAAAATAACCCTAAAACTTAAAACAAAATGACCAAAAAGCCCAAAAATAAATTGACCGAAATAACCACGAACCTAAAAAATGACTAAAATATCCTTAAAATAAAAAAATAAAAAATAAAAAATTGACCAAACAACCTTGAAACTTAAAAAAGACTAAAATTACCATAAAACCTAAAAAATGACCGAAATAACAGTGAAACCTAAAAATGACAAAAATACTCCTAGGATAAAAAACAATGTCCACGTGACCTTGGAACTTATAAAATGACCGAAATTATCATAAAACCTAAAAAATGACTAA
The DNA here is from genome assembly GCF_002906115.3 of Quercus suber. Classification (NCBI taxonomy): domain Eukaryota; kingdom Viridiplantae; phylum Streptophyta; class Magnoliopsida; order Fagales; family Fagaceae; genus Quercus; species Quercus suber. The sequence continues at coordinate 173,685 of NW_027070132.1, forward strand.
AATAACCATAAAACCTAAAATATGGCCAAAATACATTTAGAAAAGAAAATGACCATTATGGCCTCTATACATAGAGAATATCTAAAATACCCTTAGAAACTTAATAAAAATTGAGATACCCTTAGTTAAGGGTGTGCATGGGTCAAGTTAGGTCGGGTTGAGAAGTTTTTTCAACCCAACCCACCATGATGGATTAAGAAAAAAATCAACCCAACCCAACCTATGTGGATCAAGTTGGGTCTGTTGGATCCATGGGTTGGACAATTATTATTATTATTATCATCATCATCAAATTAAGCATTAAAGCAACACTATTACAAATAAGAGCAAATTTATAACCAAATAATCATGATCATAACACCAAACGAACACAAACTATATAAGAAAAACATAGGGTTTGGGTTTTATTTAGGAAGAAGGGCAAAGAAATAAATATCAAAATTATATAATATATATATTTTTTAAATTAAAAATAAATTAAATATAGGCAGGTCGGGTCGGGTTAGACGGGTTTGTAAATATCATGACCGAAACCCAACCCGACCCACTATTAAAAAAAAAAAAAATTCATGACCCAACCCAACCCACCGTCTCCTAAAAATTGAGCCAACCTTGTGGATTAGGTTGGGTCTGGTCGGGTCAATTTTGGTGGGTTTACTGCACACCTCTACCCTTAGTACCTAAAAAATGACCGAAAGGACCATGAAAGCCTTAAAAAGGAATGAAATTCCCTCAAAACCTAAAAAATAACCAAAACCCCCAATTCCTTCTAAAATTAAAAATACCCTTAGAACCTATAAAATGATCAAAATACCATTAGAATTAAAAAAAAAAAAAAAAAAAAGAATGACTATAATGCTTGTGAAAGCTAAGAATAACCAAAATATCCCTAAAAAGCTAAAAATGACCAAAATACCCTGAGAATAAAAAAAAAAAAATGACCACAAAAGAATGACCAAAATGACCATAAAAACCTAAAATATTTAGTTAAAGGGAAAATATTTTAAGTTGACCGAATCAATCTAGGCACCATTAGCAAGCTCCAAACACTTGATAGCTTACATTTTTCATGTGATTTGTCCTTACAAACACTTGAAAATATTTTACTGTAAAATTTTTTACATGCAAAATATTTTACATTTGAAAATATTTTATATTGAAACAAACGGACAAAGTTTTATTTTGAAATTCCAGCAAAAAGAACCTAAGTTGTATTTCAAAATTTTTGCAAAGGATCCCACAAACCCACGGAGCTCTAAGAAACTTATCTATTTCGCAATTTACCCATTTCGATTGCAACTTTATCCTTTTAACCTCCGTAGCATATCTTCTTCCCTTTGATGTTGTTGATAAAAGATACAGTTTCCTCTATCTCTCTCTGCATCTCTTTGTTCTCAGTATTTGTCATTTATCTCCTCTAAATTTTAGTGCATACCCTTATTTTTCATTCTTTTTTCCATTTGGGTTTTTTTTTTTTTTAATTATTTTTTTATTATGTATATATAAAATTTCCGTTTGGTCCCTTTATTGCATGATTGTTTTTAATTTTTGGTTCCTTTTTGGTTTCGTAAGTTTGCTAGGAACAAAATCCAACAAGTTTTAATTCTTCTATTATTACTTTTGGTCCCTAGCAGGTGAGAGAATAAGTAATTATACATACTTAAATTAGTAAACTTTGACGATTATCTATGTTGCGGTGTTGGTTATTGTTTTTATTGATCCCCTATTTGTGATGTGTTTCATTACGTAAGGCAAATTCATTATTTACTATTATTTAAAGGCGACAGTGGTGAATTTTATTCCTAAATTATAAATAAGTAAATTTGTTCACTTGTAAAAAATAGTGTTGATCTATTGCTTATTTATTTATTTTGGATCGGATGGGGGTGAAGATAAAGAATTTTAATTTATCCTACTGACAATCTACACATTGTATCTCAGTTATCATTTTTTATGGGCTTGTTATGAGTATTACCTTGTAGTACATTCTTGGATGTTAGTAGCTGGTCATAATTTTTATTCTATTTTGAGTCCGCCCCTGCACTAGGTTATTTTTCATGAAAATTAATAATTGATTTGAATTCAATTAAATTTCAAAATAAGAGTAATAACTTGGAACTTAATGGACCTCATCAATCATGTACAGCATGTGTTAATGAATTGTCATTTGCTAATATGCAGAGCCCATACCATATGTTAATTAATAGGTATCCAAAGGCCAAACCTTCGTATGGATCTGACTGCTATTACTACTTTTTAAATGCCTTATTTTTTATTTTTTATTTTTATTTTTATTTTTAGTTTAAATTCCTTATTTCACCCTAAAAAAATGGCTTATTTGAATAGATGATAGGTTGGGGTGGTTTCCTCTGCCAGATACAGTTGGTGCCCAAGTCACGAGCAGATATACTTGACATGTGTACTCATTTCATTTTAATGGTCATTAACCGTAGGTACCAACGTGAGGTCTTTTTTCTTTTCCCCTAATTTGTATAGATTCCTCATTTGAGTTGGAAATGAAATTGTCTAGTCATTCTGATTTCTTTTTGTATAAATTAAATGACTTCAAATTATTTGATAATTAAACATTAACTTAAGAAGCTTTGGTTCTCCTTAAATCCTCGTGTAAAATTTATCATCCATGATTTCTGAGTGATAAAGGTCCAAATTACTGGTATGTGTTCTCTACAGTGTAAGTGAATTGCTTGAAGTTATTCCAAACTTATACGTTATTAGTGACAGTGGACGGTTATTTATTAATATGTAATGTTTGATAATAATTGTTGGCGTTACTTTATATTGTGTTATACCCTTTTCTTTTTTTCTTTTTTTAAAATTTATTGATAAGTGTATATCTTTTTCTCGGAATTATATATTGGTCCACAATCCACATGGATCATAATATAGAGAACAATGGGAGGGCTGTGTTCATTGATTTGAATGATGATGCTGGTGAGGATGTTAATAATATTATAGATAATGAATGCATCATGGGACAACAAGGCAGTGGTGATGCTACACAAAATGTGGAAAAACACTGGAAAACTATTCTTGACAAAGGAATAGATCACTTGACAGTTGCACAAATAACTGGTTTGAGATTCAGTTCTCTAGCTAATGGCAGACAATTTAATTACACATATGCGAAGTTGGTTGGCTTTAGTATTCGCAAACATGAGATAAAGCATAACAAAAATAACATTGTGAGCTCTAAGAGATGGGTTTGTGAAAAAGAAGGATATCGAACAGCAAGAAAGGAGGATAACTTAAATTGCAAGCGAGAGGCAAGACCAATAACTAAAAGTGGTTGCAAGGCAACTTTTCGTATTAGGTTTGATCAAAAGCTAGATGAATGGGTGGTAGGAGAGTTTATAAGGGAGCATAATCATCACTTAGTTGCTCAATTCGAGACTCAATTTCTTCGTTCACATAGCAATATTAAGGATTTTGATAAGGCTCACATTAAAATCAAATTAAATCATGTACCATTCGATCCAGCAAGCTGGAGGATGTAAGAATATATGGTTCATTCCAAAAGATCTCTACAACCATATAGTGGCGGATTGAAATTCCAATATGCATGATGGTGATGCTGAATGTGCTTTGGCATATTTACAAGCCAAGGTAGATATGGGCTCGTCATTTTTTTTCCAATCCATTGTTGATAAAGAAAGCCGTTTAGCCAATTTGTTTTGGACAGATTCACAAAGTCGGTTAGATTAAGAATGTTTTGGAGATGTACTTGCATTTGAGGATTCAAGATGGGTGATTTCAATGTAAATCTAGTAATACTATCAATATAGTTGTCTTTCTCCAAAAAACTCAACAATTATCAAGGCATGTAACCTATCGCAAAGTTGGATTTTAACTTCAATTATTTTTAGTACAATTCCTAACAAAGTTACACTAAAAACAATCATTATTAAGTAGAAAGAGAAAGAAACAATACCACAGTTTTAATGTTTTTTGTTCGAATGTCTTGACTTGTTGTGCTTTGCAAAGACTCCGGTATATATATGAATCTCTTTGCAAAATCTATGACACATAAATACCAATGACTATTGTAAAGTTGTTATTTACAACTATGTATTTTGTTGGCTTTTATTCCGTGCCAAATTTGATTGTAATTTTATTCAATCGTTTATACTTGTATTTATTGTGGGATTTCATTGTAAGGGTTTTGTGTTAGAGAGAGAGAGTGTGTGAAGACTCAAGCATTTGAAGACTGAAGATTTCTCGCGGGTATGTCGCGACTTAGCTTCCCGCGAAGTGACACATGTGCCTTGCACATGCTGGAATGCGAAGAGTCAGGACAGATGTAGACAGCTGTGTTTCGCGAGTAGCTCGCTAGTAAGGCCTTCCTGCGAGATATCTGTGAAACGCTCTGTTTAGCTGATCTGTCATTTTTGATACACTCTATCCTTGCCCACTCTATATATACCCTTATTACCCACATATGTAGGAGAGGCTATTCAGAGAGAAAAACCCTAGAGAGGTTTTGCAGATGCAACATGGAGCTTGTTGCGGGATCCGAAAAACTAAGACAAGACACGGTTCCGAGAAGCCTTATTGGAGTAGGAGCTTGGAAGGCTTAGGTACATCGGGAAGATTAGGCCTGGAGGGTCTCTTGCTAACCCATGTATCCCAATTGATTGTCGAGTGGATCGATTTCCACTTGGAGGGCGGCGGAGAGGTTTTTTGCCGAGTTCTTCGGTTTCCTCTTCGAAAACACGTCTCGGTGTTTTCTATGTTTGCATCCTTCTTTCATACTCTTATTTATTTCATTTTTACTGCTGTGTTGCTTTTAATATGGATTAGAGGAGTTGTCTTGCATATATGCTTGTATTTACACTATTCCGCACTTAGTATTAAGTTAGTGTAAAATCAACCAAGCCGTAATTTTAATTGGGGGGTCTAAATTGCTCTTGTGTTTTTAACACATTTTTGAGCTTTCAATTGGTATCAGAGCGGGTACACTTGTTTTAGTTTCATTACCTAAGTGTGATCCTTGACCCCGTGTGTGTGTTTTGCTATGGATAATGCTTTGTATGCTTCTATGGATGTTGAATGTAACATGCCATGTGTTTGTGAAAGTGTCTCTATGAGTGATAATCCTCATGATTGTGATGCTATGTTACATGAATCCTTGGGTGTTGTTGATATTCCTAACATTAAACTCTTGAAGAAAAATGCTAAGAAGTTTCAAAAGAATTTAAGCAAGTTATTTTGTGAAAATGATGATTTGATTACTGAGCTCAATGAATCCATCAAATTGGTTGAAAAATATAAGAAACTTGCTGAAAATTCTCTTGAAAAGCTGAAAGAGTTTGAATGTTTGAATATGGACTTAGATGCTAAACTTGTTTTGTCTAACAAACTTGTTGATGATCTTAAATATGAAAATGAATCTCTTAAGATGAATGCCAAGTGTTTGATTGCTGAACCTATTGTTAAAAAGGATGAAAATATATGTTGCAATCATGTTGTGGTACCCGATTTTGTGCCTAATGGGTGTTCTGCCTCAAAGGACAAATCGGTGTACATTCCTCCACATAAAAGAAATCAAAAAGTGGAGAGAAAGGCTATTAAGTCAAAGCCTCTGTTTAGGTCCAATCCTAGGGAATTGAGTAGATCTAAGTTTGTTCCAACTTGCCACCATTGCGGTGTGATTGGTCATATAAGGCCTCAATGTTCTAAGTTGAAGAGAGAACAAAACCAAGTTGCTAGATCCATTCCCAAAAAGCCTAATGGACCTAAACATATTTTTTGTCACCATTGTGGTGCTTTTGGTCATCTAAGACCTCATTGCTTTAAGTTTCATGCTCTTAAAAGAATTAAAAGAAAAGAGAAACTTGAGCCTCTTGAAAGTTGTGCTTTGCATGATAAATCGGATTTGAGTGAAAATAACATGTTGTTAAAGAAAGTGTTTAATGCTCTTAACTCCTTGACTATGTGCATCTCCGGTTCTCATTCTTCCAACCCTCGTCTCGCTTCTCATGAGACACTCATTCCAAACAATTGTTCCGTTTGGATGAGGAAGGGTTCCTATGGTTGAGCTTTTGCTCTTTTGGTCCTTGATCTAATTCTTTCAATCTTTGTAGGACCCTTCATGCATTGAATGTCATATCTTCATGCATTTTGTACATCTTGCATTTCGTTGTATGCATTGTTTTGTTTTGATCTTACTTTTATGTTTTAGTTTTATGTGAGTAAAAATTCAAAACCACATAAAAAGTGAAAAATTCAAAAAGTGTGATTGTATATATTTGAGCACATTTCACATGTGAGTTTGGTCTAGTACCTTCGTACTAATGGCGTAGTGCATTTACGAGCTTAGCTTATTCTGTATGCATATTTATCTTTGTGGAAGAAATCTTGAAAACTATGTGTGATTGTTGTAAATAGATCTTCAAGCTTGTCATGAATGATTGGTCAATGGTCTTGATGGTCTTGATACTTGGATAGACATATGTCTATATCTCTTCCCACTTTATTTTTCTGTTTTTTGCAAAAAGAGCTCACCAAATGTAAATCTCCAAATGAAAAGAGATATTGAGCTGCAAAAGCCTGTTGCACATACTAGTATTTGATTAGGAAAAAGGGAAAGCGACTTTTGTTTTGAAATGTATGGTGCTCAAAAAGCCAAAGGCTAATCCTTAATGTTGAAATATCAAAAATTTCAAGCACCGATCTCAAAATGAGATGTTTTGTCCAAAAATGGATCAATTGTTATGCTTTATGCAGAAGCCAAATGAAAAGCTTCTAAGTTGTGTATTCAATGTGTGGGAGGTCATATATACTCATTTCTATAATGGAGATAGTCCACTTGATTTCGTATCAGTTGTGTATGACTCGATTGAATTGATCATTGAAACTTCACTCTAGTCTAAAGACTATTTCACACTTGATCCTCACACACAACACACAAGAATTTTGTTCAATGAATGTCTATTTCATTTGTGTGATTGTACATGTTCAAATGTGATGTATGTGTGCCAACCATATGTGGTTCAAACTAAAAAGATTTTTGTTCTTTTTGTTTGCTTTTGGAAGTGATTTGTATCACCTATGTTTTTCAAAGTTTTTAAAGTGTTTTTGTGTGTAAAACATATTTTCTGGGTGTTTTCGTGACTTATTTCATGTTTAAGTTTAGTCACGAGTGAAAGAGTCCAATTCACAAGTTTTTCAGCTTTGGACAGAGAGTTTCGCGACTGTTTCGCGAGTAAGGCTTACCTGCGAGATACCAGCGAAATTTTCGCGGGATTCTAAGTAGCGGGATACCAGCGAAAATTTCCAGATTAGCTTTTTAAAGGGCTTTTCGTGGATCTTTTGTTTTAAACTTCTCCTATCTTCTCCCAAACCCCTGTTTTAATGCTTCAACATCAAACCTAACTAATTTCAAATGTTTTACATTTCATAAACATCTCTAAGGTAATCTTTAACTCTTTTCATTGATTTTGATCCTTAGATTACGTTTTTGGGAGTTTTATGTTCATAGTTAGGATTTTCTCAAATGGGAGTTGGAAAACTTATTTTCTGTCAATCTTTTTTATTGGGCTTTGTTTTAAATGATGATTTGCTTTGGATGTTGGCCCCTTGTGGCAAAAATATCATGTATTTAGGCAAGATTTTCATATGTTCTTATATTGTTTATCATACATGTGTAGTGTGTGCACTCCAAGTGTTTGATAAAATGCCCAAATAACATTTTCTCGTTGTTTTGGACTCCGATGAGTACCAAATTTTTGGGATCACCATAATTATTCATGTTTATCATGTTTTGCTCTTTGGTGATGTGTTTTGTACACTTTGCCCTTTAAGTGCCTTGCTCATGCATTAGTCATGCATCTCACATGCACACTAGATGCACATTAGTTGCACCTTTACTGCACATACTTAAACACTTGACATATTTTTGCATTCACTTATGCTAGTTAAGTCTTTTTAGACCTTTTAACACATTTAACATGCTCTTGTGTCCTATATCATACCTAGGTCCATATCATGTTCCATCATCCTTAGCATGTCATGTTCTTTATGCTTTGTAGCATTTTTAAAAAAAATGTTTTTGTCTTATGTTTGAGCTTCATTTTCTCATTCATCTTGCATCCCTCATGCATCATCTTCATATTTTCTTCTTTCCCTCCTTCCTTTTGATTTATTTGTCTATTCGTGACAAAAAGGGAGAGAATATTCTGGAGAATATACCGGTGTGTTTCGTCATTTCTATATGACTCATGTGCACACTCTTAGGGGGAGAAATTCTACCTTGTACACATTCAAAGGGGGAGAAAGCCATAGGGAAGATGCATATACCAAGGGGGAGAAGACATTTTTTGAGAAAACCTTGATTTACTTTATGCTTGTTTTCTCGTTACTTTATGGTATTTTGATATGCTTTATTGCTCTAATCGCATCGTGCTTATGTGTTGGACATGCTTTTACCCTTATGCTATTGTGCTTTATTGGTTGCATGTTCGAATGATCATTTGTTTTGCTATATGATCATTGTAGTCATTTCCATATGACTGTCATGTGTTTGATCAAGTTGCTCATATGTTTCGCAACATGTTTACTTGATCGCATTTTACTTGTTACATTATATTTGTCTTTTTATCACTTAATTTACCTTGAGGGTCTAATGTGTTTTGTGCAAGTATTTCAGGTTATAGGTATATATGTTCAAAGTTCATCACAGCTCCTATGATTCATGATAGGGGGAGTAATATGATAGGGAAGTACTTTATATTTTGTACCCATGATGATTTTGTAAGCTTTTAGGATCTGTTTCCATTGCATATTTGTAGGCTTTTATGGTTTGTGCCATGCATATGTAGTACCTTGCTTATGCAGCCTTTATGCTTGTGTACTTGATGTTTAATGTCATACATTTTACTTCAGTACAACACTCTTGTGCCCTTGTAGGATTGTTCCTAGATGCATATACGTTCTATGCATTGGTTGAGTGATGAACACTCTTATGCCCTAGTAGGATTTTTCCTAGATGCAAATATTTCATGTATTTTGCATTGGTTGAGTGTTGGATTTGCAAATGATACTCTTCAAATGAGCTTATCATCTTCCATGTCCGGATGTTCATTCCTTGTGTGAATGATCATAGTAATTACTTTTGTATAAGTGATTCTTGTTTGATCTTGTCATGGTCTATTGTTTTTATTCCATTTTGCTTGATCACATTATATTTGCTCCATATGCATTTCAAGTTTTCTGCATACAACGATATTATTGTGTTGTTGTGTTTCAGGAATTACTTGTTCATATGTTTAAGAGCTTATCAGAATCTAGAATTAAGTGTGGGTGAGTTTTGCTTTTGTTCCCAAACTCACGTTTAAGTCTAGAGTCTGTTTTAGGGTTTTGTCATGGAATAGCCAAAGGGGGGGATTGTAAAGTTGCTATTTACAACTATGTATTTTGTTGGCTTTTATTCCGTGCCAAATTTGATTGTAATTTTATTCAATTGTTTATACCCTGTATTTATTGTGAGATTTCATTGTAAGGGTTGTGTGTTAGAGAGAGAGAGTGTAAAGACTCAAGCATTTGAAGACTGAAGATTTCTCGCAGGTATGTCGCGACTTAGCTTCCTACGAAGTGACACATGTGCCCTGCACATGCTAGAATGCGAAGAGTTAGGACAGATGTAGACAGATGTGTTTCACGAGTAGCTCGCTGGTAAGGCCTTTGTTAAGACATATGTGTTTTCACTTGTTAAGAACATATGTCACTTATTTATGTAAATTGGCTAAATCTTTTGACAAAACGCACTTTACTTGTAATTGGGTAGTTCTAAGTGTTTTTAATATTTCAAGGAACAAGGTTTCAAGGAACAAGGTTTCAAGGTCAAGTGTTGAAGTCATCAAGTCTGTCCAAGAAAAAGCAAGCTGAAGTGCAATTTCACTAAAGCTCGACACTTACTCGATAGCTACCTCGACACCTGTTATCTATCTAGATTTATAATTTCAGATTTTCTAATTTGATTTTCTTGGGATCCGTGAATATGCTTTTGGGCATTCTTTTCTCCAAACCCTAAACATATAAAAGGATTGTTTTAAGAGCTGTCAAGTGTGACACAAGTTGCAAAAGCATTGAGCAATCTCTGTTCAAGCAAATTATGATTAAAAGACGAAGTTCTTAACTTAGTTCATCTTCTCTAAAGAAGTTGCTATGTATTTGCACCAAAGGGTTTTGTGACCAAGCATCTTCCTGATCTTCATCGTCTAGGATGAACTAAAGAACTTTGCAGCCAACCTCTCTTCCTTAAGTTGGTGTTTTGAAGTCGCGTATTGGGATTCGCGCATTGGTTAGTCACGTACTTGGGAGTCGTGCATCAAAGGTGGGAACTGTCGCTACAGATCAAGTACAATTGGGTATTGGGGTAAGGGTTCAACTGTAGGTTGGTAAGGTACTTGGGATTCCTTTACTTGTAACCGCTTGATTTGATAATAGTGGAGTTTCGGGAGTGGTGACTTGAAAATCACCCAGTGGGGTTTTTGCCGCAAGGTTTTTCCCCATTCGTAAACAAATCACCGTGTCATTTAAATTCCGCTGCATATTTAGTTTTTGGTGATTTGTTTGTGCTTCCACGCAATTGTATGATAATATGATTAATTAATAACTTGGCTAATTAATTAATTGGTTTAATCACAAGGGGTCATTCAGTTTGTGGCCTATCAAGTGGTATCAGAGCAGGCACACTCTGATTAGATTTAATCTTTGTTGTGTTGATCCATTGACCCCTGCTGGTCATGGATAGAGGATAGTCATTAATTATACCTCCTTTATTTGATGGCACTGACTATGCATACTGGAAAGTACGCATGAGAGCTTTCTTGCAGTTTTTAGATGAGAAGGTGTGGCAAGCTGTAGAGATTGGTTGGACCAAGCCAAAAGAAGAACCGGCCGATTGGGATGACGCAAAGATCAAGGCGGCTAACTTCAACAGCAGAGCGTTAAATGCCCTATTTAGCGCAGTCACCAATGAGGAGTTCAAGAAGATATCTTCAACTAAAACTGCTAAGGAGGCTTGGACCATCCTCTAGACAACCTATGAAAGAACAAAGGCTGTCAAAGATTCAAAGCTTCAGAGGCTCACTACAAGCTTTGAAGAAATTAAGATGGAGGAGGATGAGTCGTTTGATGAGTTCTATGCCAAGCTAAAGGACATAGTGAACTCAGCCTTCAATCTTGGGGAAACCATCCCTGAACCCAAGGTTGTAAGGAAGGTGCTCAGATCTCTACCTGAGAGATTCTATGCCAAGATTACGGCAATAGAAAAATCAAAGGATATTGACAAAATTCCTTTGATTGAGTTGGTTGGAAACTTGCAGACCTACAAGCTAGGACTATCTAGAATTGGCAAAACAGGTAAAGGCAAGAGCATGGCCTTAAAGACAAAGAGCAGTGATACAGATGAGTCTTCCGATGATGAAGATTCTAAGATGAAGTCCTACATTACAAGGCAATTTAAGAAGTTTATGAAGAATGCCAATGGGAGGAACTTCGACAAGGACTGCAAACAATCCAGTTCTTCTCAGTTTAAGAGCCAAGACAAAGGGAAGAAGGACACTAAGGATGGCGATCAGTACACTGTTCCGGCTGGACCAAAGTGCTTCGGATTTCATGGATTCGGTCACATGAAGCATGAATGCCCAACATATCTCAAGAGCATTGGGAAGAGTAAGGCACTTGCTATAACCTTGAGTGATACTGAGCCCGAAGATGATTCCGATAATGAGGATGACGGAATCTTATATGCCTTCACTGCCACAGTCAATCCTACTGAAGGGATTGTTGAAGAAGTGAATGAAGAAGAAGAACTGGTGGAGTCCAAATTTGAGAAAAGGGATGATCAAGCTGATATCCATTCAGCCTATGAGAAGCTTTACAAGCTCTCTGAGAAGCATGAGAAATTGTATAGGCTGGCCACCAAGAAGCTCAGTGATGTAGAACTTAATCGTGAAGAGTTGTCCACAAAGTTTGATGAGGCGAATTAAACTATTGGAGCACTGAGGTTTGAGAACAACTTTTTGGCTGAGAAGACTAAAAAGCTTGAAGCTGAGCTGTTTCAAGTTAGAGCCCAATTGGAGAGGACTTCAAGTGCAAAGCTTGATGAGATGCTGAGCAATCAGAAAACTGCTTCGGATCAAACGAGCTTAGGGTATGGTCTCTCTTTCTCTAATACTGCTTCTACTAGTAATACTATTTTTGTTTCTACTACTAATAACACTAAAATTGAGAATACTGATGTTAAAACTGAATTAGCTAGTGAGAACTTAGACAAGGGTAAATCTATCTTAGGAGCACCCCCTAATCAAGATAAGAAAGATGCTAAAAACCCTAGGACTAAGAAGGCTAACTCTCAAAAACCTAAACAAAAGAAGCAGCATCTCTGTCATCATTGTGGAGCTGCCAGTCATACTCGACCTAATTGCTATAAGTGGCTAGCCACTTAACAGAGCAACGACATGATAGCATCTGGAAGCCAAAATAAGCTTCAATCCTCTCTTGCTCCTCTTGGAGATCTTCTGAAAGGCCTTATGTTCATTTCGAACTTGAACGGTTTCAATTCTACCCCCTCATTGTCTGTTCAAGGGTTCAATCAAAGGAAAGGTTCTTCCAAGGTGTGGAAGAAAAAGGACTCTAAGTGATTTCATCACTTTCTTTTCCCTTCTTGCTTTTCTTGTTTGTTGCATTGCTTGTGTGTTTTGCATTTTTTTTTTGAGTCAGTCTAGTTTTTATGCTTTGTTTTGTTTTACATGTTTTTGTGTGTTTACTTTCAGTTTTGTTTACTTTTGTTTTTAAAATAAAAATTAAAAAAAATAAAAAATCAGAAAAATACAAAAACAGTGTGTGTTTTGTGTACTTTGGTACTTGTGTACCTTGGATGGCCATTGAAACAAAGTTCTAAATTTTGTATCATTTGTAGCTTAGATGAGCATCTCTATGCACAACTAAGTAAGTGAGCTTTGTGACTCTTGTTTGTGATGAGTAAGATTAAGTTATCTCTTAAACTTAATACTCATATCACTCTTTTTGACGGGTAGGACTAGAAAATCCTAAAAGAAAGGCGTAAACAACCATCTCACCACTGTTACTTGCCAATCATAAATGACACCTGTATACTTCGGCATAGCAAAAGTGCAGTGTCAAAGATACATGTATATTTCGGCATAGCAAAAGTGCAGTGTCAAAGACATTCGTATGCTTTGGCATAGCAAAAGTGCGATGTCAAATACTTAACATCTTGGATATTTCTTTTTTCTCTTTTTATGCCCATGTATGGTATGCTAAAATAAAAGAAAATATGCAAAGAAAATAAAAAGCAAAAAAGATAAAAAAAATGCTTTAAATATGGTTGCAAGCATGTATTCTAGGAGATGTGGGAGTTATAGGATGTACCTCGAAGGTGATAGTCCCCATCAAACAGTTATGATTGTGTGTGAGTTAAAGTTATTTTCTCATATCTCAAATCATCATAACATGTATACACATATGCAATATTGCGATGTTTTTCACACATAACATGCAATATTCTTTGCTACTTTTGATACATGTGCAGGTACATTGTGATTTGGCCATCACAAAGGTTTTACATATGCTAATGTATACTCACCAAACTGTCTTAACTTATTTTTGAAAAATAAAATTGGTTAGACTTGTTCAGTGTGTGTGTGTGTGTTTTTGAGGATCCATGTGCTAAATTTTTTATTGAGAAATGATTTTGAGAGCTTAAAATGTTGATTTGATCTTTGGTTGAGGTGTATGTTGGATTGCATTCATGTCTATGTTTTTCTCTTCTCGAAAAACTGCTTTTTTAACCTGTCTCGACACCTCCTTGATACCTGGTCATCTGTCGAGATTCTCAAGCCTTTTTCTTATCGCAATCTCGACACCTCTTCAACACCTGGTGGATCGATCGAGAAAGTTCCTGTCTCTTCGATACCTCCTCGACACCTTGTCGATCGATCGAGCTTCTGTTCTTTGAATTTGTTCTTGCACCTCGACACTTCTCGACACCTGAAGCTATTGAAGGCTAAATCCTCGACACCTTCCTCGATACCTCTCAACACCTCAGCTATCGAGATTTATTGAAGTGTCTATATAAGGATTTTTTGTGATTTTTCTCTCATTCTCTCGATCTGTCCGAGGCATTTCATCTCCTAACCACCTTTCTCTCACTCAAATCTTCAAACCCTCTTGATTTTCGGCCTTCCCTTGGTTTCAATCACTTGGTAAGTTCATTTTTCCCTCCCTTTCTCATGCATTTCATGTTTTGAAACCTAGTTTTCGGGATTTTTGAAAATTTTTGGGGTTTTTCAAAATTGATAAGTTTTTCTTGAAATTTTGGGTTGGGTTTTCACTTAAATGCTTTCAAAATGCCATACATTGCATTCCATGTGCATTAGAATGATATTTACATGCATTTAGATGTGTGCTCTATGCTGTGTGTTGGTAGGATTGGATTGGGCTGAGCCCATGATGCGTTTTGATTTGCATGTCACATGCTCATGTATTCCTATGCATAAGTTCTTTTTGTTCAACATATTTGATCTATTTGAACTGTGTTGGGACTTTTCTGATTGTCTCCCTCTCTATCTCTTTCTCATTCTTTTACGTTAGTAGCGTCTATGGCACCCAAACGTAAGTCCACTCCTACTCGGAACCCTCTGCATTTTGGAGCTTCCTCTTCTTCTGACTCTGCTCCTCTTAACCTTCGGTTCCGTGATAGAGATACCTATAAGGCATTTACAGAGAACTTTTCTCGACGAGGTGTTCATTCGGAACGCTAAGTCATTCTGGTGGACTTTGTCAACGCTGACCTTCCCTCTGTCATTCACAGTAGGGGATGGGAGTCACTGTGTGACATCCTGGTTACTTGTCCTCTCGTGCTGATTCAGAAGTTTTACTCCAATATGCACGGGATAGATCATTTAGTACCTCTCTTTTTCACTCGCATTCAAGGTACGCGCATCCCTGTCACACCGTAGCTAGTTGCGGATGTGCTTAGGGTTCCTAGGATAGAGTTTCCTGGCTATCCTTCTTGTGAGCGTCTGAGGACTGTGTCCAAAGATGAGATAATCTCTGCCTTTTGTCAGCGCCCTGCTGATTGGGGTGAGCATTAGTACACATCATGTAGGCCTTTTGCTAAAGGTCCTAGATTTCTAAACATGGTGATGATTTTTGTACTCCATCCTCTCTCTCACTACAACTCTATCACAGAGCCTCGTGCTCGATTTTTGTTATCTCTTTTAGAGTATCTTACTATAGATTTTCCTACTCACTTTATTCTTTCTATCATAGATGTTCATCTTGATTCGGCGTCCCGTGATAAGGGGGAGAGTTAGTATAGGACATTTTTGATAGGGGGAGTGTTGATAGTTTGAGGGATGTAGTGAGGTTTTGATGTATCTTTTCTTTTCTATTCTTTATAGATACATTGATCTTGTATATGAGGTCCTTTGACCATTTTTACATACATTGTACTTATACTTCTTTATATATGTGGATGTATGTTTCTTTCACCTCTCTCTTCATGTGTTGTTTCTTCTCTATCTTTATACACATATTCATTATACTTGTATGTAATCTATTATTTTTGTTTTACACAAGATGCCTTGATGAGTTTTGTTTAAAGTGTTTCAGAAATACAGGTTGTCAAAGTCTACTTGCCATAAACTCTCTTCTTGCAAAGTTTTTCAAGAGTTTGTATTAGGATAGATTTTATTGTATCAACAAGTGAATATGAGTTGAGTGATTTATGACTTCTGTCATATTTTCATTTGTTTGTTGTGGTTTTGTCACGGATTGCCAAAGGGAGAGATTGTTAGGACATATGTGTTTTCACTTGTTAAGAACATATGTCACTTATTTATGTAAGTTGGCTAAATCCTTAGACAAAACACACTCTACTTGTAATTTGGTAGTTCTAGGTGTTTTTAATACTTCAAGAAACAAGATTTCAAGGTCAAGTGTTGAAGTCATCAAGTCTATCCAAGAAAAAGCAAGCTGAAGTGCAATTTCATTAAAGCTTGACACATGCTCGATAGCTACCTCGACACCTGCTCGATAGCTACCTCGACACCTGCTATCTGTCGAGATTTATAATTTCAGATTTTCTGATCTAATTTACTTGGGATCCGTGAATATGTTTTTGGGTCTTCTTTTCTCCAAACCCTAAACATATAAAAGGATTGTTTTAAGAGTCGTCAAGTGTGACACAAGTTGCAAAAGCATTGAGCAATCTCTGTTCAAGTAAATTGTGATCAAAAGACGAAGTTCTTGACCTAGTTCATCTTCTATGAAGAAGTTGCTGTGTATTTGCACTAAAGAGTTTTATGACCAAGCATTTTCCTGAACTTCATCGTGTAGGATGAACTAAAGAACTTTGCAGCCAACCTCTCTTCCTTAAGTTGGTGTTTTAAAGTCACGTACTGGGATCCACGCATTGGTTAGTCATGTACTTGGGAGCCATGCATCAAATATGGGAATTGTCGCTACAGATCAAGTCCCAATTGGGTATTGGGGTAAGAGTTCAACTGTAGGTTGGTAAGGTACTTGGGATTCCTTTACTTGTAACCACTTGATTTGATAATAGTGGAGTTTCGGGAGTGGTGACCTGAAAATCACCTCGTGGGGTTTTTGCCGCGAGGTTTTTCCCCATTCATAAACAAATCACCGTATCATTTAATTTCCGCTGCATATTTAGTTTTTGGTGATTTGTTTGTGCTTCCACGCAATTGCATGATAAATTGATTAATTAATAACTTGGCTAATTAATTAATTGGTTTAATGACAATGGGATCATTCAGTTTGTGGCCTATCAGCATTCACGCGAGATACTCGCGAAACGCTCTGTTTAGCTGATCTGTCATTTTTGATACACTCTATCCTTGCCCACTCTATATATACCCTTATTACCCACATATGTAGGAGAGGCTATTCAGAGAGAAAAACCCTAGAGAGGTTTTCTAAAAAACACACGCCCATCTTTTGAGAGAGAGCTACTCATCCTTAGTGAGAAATCACTGTAGCCTTTTCTCCATCCCTCTCCCATTATCATACCTTGAGAGGAGATTTGTACCCAAACACAACCCACACCTATTCAGAGTGTAGAGAGTGTTTTGGAGCTGCTGGGAAGTATTGAAAGAAGCCGATGGTGGCAAATGCAACATGGAGCTTGTTGCGGGATCTGGAAAACTAAGACAAGACACGGTTCCGAGAAGTCTTGTTGGAGTAGGAGCTTGGAGGGCTTAGGTACATTGGGTAGATTAGGTTTGGAGGGTCTCTTGCTAACCCATGTATCCCAACTGATTGTCTAGTGGATCAATTTCCGCTTGGAGGGCGGCGGAGAGGTTTTTCGCCGAGTTCTTCGGTTTCCTCTTCGAGAACACGTCTCGGTGTTTTCTATGTTTGAATCCTTCTTCCCTACTCTTGTTTATTTCATTTTTACTGCTGTGTTGCTTTTAATATGGATTAGAGTAGTTGTCTTGCATATACGCTTGTGTTTACACTACTCCGCACTTAGTATTAAGTTAGTGTAAAATCAACCAAGCCGTAATTTTAATTGGAGGGTCTAATAAATTGCTCTTGTATTTTTAACACATTTTCGAGCTTTCAACTATTATTGTCATTCATAGGGATAAAAATGTACAAGTACAAATGAACAATGTATTAGCATGTGTCAATGTAATATATATGTGTGTGTGTGCGTGTGCGCACACGCACGCTAAGTAAAATTACCTTTTCACACTTCACCAAATTTGACATATACTTGTCATCATCCCTAGATGTCTTTTGAAACCATGAAAGTGTGGGATTGCCATCTTCTTCGAGCATTTTTTGCTACAAACATATTTATAAAGAAAAAAAAAGTAAGGTATTAATTAAACACCTTTACTTACCTTAGTATAAAATTTAATTTGATAATTTATATTAAAAATGAAACCATTTAAGAATTTCACTATGAAAATGGTAAAAATGAATTTTATTTTATGAAAAGTCGCCACCAAACATAATTTTAATTGAAAATACTAAGTTTTATTTATTTATTTTGGTGTGTGTATATAATAGCGAGTGTGGGTATATTTGTAGATGGATGTTTTGATAAATATATTAGTACTGCAACTTAGCATTCCAAGCAAAAATTCTTAGCTCCACTAAGGAGAAATGCTAGAGAAACTATTAGTCTAGCATTACTCTGAGTTCCCACCTTCCTAGTGGCTAAATGGTAAATTCATGTTCAATGAACCTATATAAAGCTCAGCTACATTTTTCCCAAACAAACTTTTGAGAAGTTATCAAGTTGGGAGATAGCAACAAGGCATACAACATTGAAGGTTAGGGTATGTTTGGTAACTTTTTTTTTCCCTTATTTTTTGTTTCGAAAAACAATTTTTTATTTTTGAAACTAAAAAACTTGTTTGGCAACCCAAAATGGATAGAAAACAAAAACTGTTCTTAAAATTCAATTTGTAAAGGAAATTGAAAGCATGCAAAAAGCTGTTTTCAGTTTCTAATTTTCAAAAGTTAATGAAAATATTCATTTAATTTAATGAATCTGTCTCATTTAATGAGTTAGCATTAGAGTTCAAATCATAGTAACAACATATTTTAGTATTTTCTATTTTTTTTCCTTCAAAAAACTTTTTTTTTTTTTTTTTGTAATTTCAATTAACCAAACATGGTTTTGATTTCAAAAATACAAGAAAATTATTTTTTCTTTATATTCCCAAAAACAAGTTTTTGAAAATAAAAACAAAAACTGTTACCAAATATAACCTTAGTCTTTTTCTTTATTTCTTTCTTTTTTGGTAATGATACATGCCTAGCTAAACTGCCTATATGCAAAAGTAATAGTAAGGATTATCAAATAAAATAAAAAATCCTGGTATTGCCTCACTTCCCTTCTAGCAGGCACACTCGTTAGAGCAATGTTTGATTCTCTTCCGGGGTATGCGGTTTAACAATGCCCTGCAATCATCAACATGCAAAGTAAAGCATAATATCATTAACTGGTTTTTTGTTTCTTCAGAAGCGAGGCTTTCTCTGTTATTCTGCAATTGGGTTGTAATGGTGTTTAGTTTGTAAAGTTGCGTTTGTGTTTGCTAATTGTGTCTCTTGGCCTTGTAGTTGTTGTTTGTGCATGCCCTTGCGTTGGACTTGCACAGACCTGGTTGTAAGCGTTCAATGTTTCGTGTTTCAATGAAGTATAGTTGATTTATACAATAAAAATAATGATAATAATAATAATAAGGTTTGTATATTGCAATATGTTCATTTAAACATTTTCTTGTTAATTACTCGTACTCATTGCCACAGGCATGGAGAGAAGTTATCAAGTTTGGAGAGAAGATACAACCTTACAAAATAGAGATCGAGGAAGGTTAGTCAATATCACATGAGGTTCATTTAAACATTAATTAATTTTCTTGTTAATTACTTGTACTCATTGGCATTGCCATGCCTTCAACCCTAAAGACATCATAAAATTAAGGTCTGCTTAAGAGAGAGACTTGTAATAGTTGTTGAAGATGAAGCTCAAGTTGCTTAAAGTAAAGGTTTAGGTTCAACTCAGGTTCAACAGAAAATGCACCGTTTGAGGTTATAACTGTTGTGGTTATAAGTAATGCGCATCGTTTCATTAAAGCTGCAGATGATGCGCACCATTTCATTAAAGGTATAAGTGATGCGCACCGTTTTAGTTATGTGACTGCTGTTTCTTCTTCATGTGTTAAATGGTGTCGTCTTGGGCTATTCAAATGTTCGTTATTGTGGCGTGAAGAGCAGTTTTGGCTGAGTTGGGGCTTTCGTGAATTTAGGTGCATAGTTTGGATCTAATCTATTCTGTTATAACAGTAATTGTAACTATATATAGGAAGGTGTATCTCTGATGTAATTAAGCTTTTGTATTTTGACATTTCTTTCAATCAAGAAGATATTTTTCTCTCAATCTCATTCTCTCTCTCTCCCATCATCTTTCAGTCCTCAAGCACCATTATTTACTTCTTGTTATATGTTGACGACATTATTGTTACAGGCAATAGTGCTTCTAAGGTTGCTCATCTCATCATTGCCTTCAGTTAGGTGTCTGAACTCAAGGACTTGGGTCTCTTAAGCTATTTCTTAGGGATTTAGATTTCATACTAGGCATGGCATAACTCTCACTCAGATTAAGTATGCCTCTGATGTCTTGCATAGGTTTAATATGGAAAATTCAAAGCTTGTGAAGACTCCTTGTTGTTCCTCTTCTCGTTTGGTGCCTTATTCTGGTATTCTCTTGTCTAATCCCACTGTGTATAGAAGTATGGTGGGTACTCTTTAGTATCTTACATTTACCAAACCAGATTTGGCCTTTAGTGTTCATCAACTTTGTCAATTCATGAGCAAGCCCACCTTAGTTCACTTGGAAGTTGCTAAACATGTCCTTAGATATCTCAAGGGCACTTTGCATCATGGTATTTGCTTCTCACCTGGCTCCTTGTCCCTCATTGCTTTTTCTGATGCAGTGAGGGCAGGGGACCTTAAAGACAGGCGGTCTACCACAGGATTATTGGTTTTTCTTGGTCCTAATCCCATTTCTTGGTTTGCCAAGAAACAACCAACTGTCTCATGCTCCTCCACCAAAGCTAAGTATAGGGCCTTAGCTACCTTTGCTACTAAACTTTCTTGGTTACGGATTTTGGTCAAGGAGCTTCAGATATTTTTTTTCCCCCTATGTTCCTGTCATATGGTGTGATAATGTGTCAACTATTGCTCTTTCTGCCAATATAGTATTTCATTCCAGGACTAACCATTTGGAAGTTGATTATCATTATGTTAGAGAAAAGGTTCTTCGTAGGGATCTCAAAATTGGGTTTGTCTGGTAAAGATAACATGGTAGATATCTTCACCAAGCCTTTACTTGCTCCTTTTCTTTTCTTTCACTCCAAACTCCTGGTGAACTCTTCCCCCTGTCGTTTAAGTGGGGATGTTGAAGATGAAGCTCAAGCTGCTGAAAGTAAAGGTTTAGGTTCAACAGCAAATGCACCATTTGAGGTTATAACTATTGTGGTTATAAGTAATGCACACTGTTTCATTAAAGTTGCAGATGATGCACACCGTTTCATTAAAGGTATAAGTGATGTGCACCGTTTTGGTTATGTGACTAGTGTTTCTTCTTCATGTATTAAACGGTGTCATCTTGGGCTATTCAAATGTTCGTTATTGTGGCGCGAAGAGCAGTTATGCTAAGCTGGTGCTTCCATGAATTTAGACACATAGTTTGAATCTAATCTATTCTGTTATAGCTATAATTGTAGCTATATATAGGAAGGTGTATCTCTGATGTAATTAAGCTTTTGTATCTTGACATTTCTTTCAATCAGGAAGATATTTTTCTCTCAATCTCATTCTCTCTCTCTTCCTCTCTCTTTCTCTTTGTTCTTCTTCTTCGTTGAGTTTTTCTCTGTGATTCTCTTTGATTACAGTGTAATAAAATTCTTCAATAGTAACTTTGGATGTCTAGGTCTGAAGCTGCCAAGTGAGACCATTGAGCAGGCTTGGACTATTGAACCTGATTAGATGTAGTAGTTAGGCTTGCACTTCATGAAATTTATTATGGAGCCAAACCAAGTCTAACCCAAATATCTGATTTATCAAAAACTTTTTTTTTTTGAGAGAATTCATTATATAGTCAATTGA
Source organism: Quercus suber (assembly GCF_002906115.3). Taxonomy (NCBI): domain Eukaryota; kingdom Viridiplantae; phylum Streptophyta; class Magnoliopsida; order Fagales; family Fagaceae; genus Quercus; species Quercus suber. Next base: position 195,381 of record NW_027070132.1, read on the forward strand.
TTTGTTTAATCTTAAAAAAAAAAAAAAAAAAAAAAAAAAAAAAAAAAAAAAACAACAAACAAACAAACAAACAAGCAAACAAACAAACACTAAGGGAGGATCATAAATTCATTTCATTTATACAAAAGATACATCTTTATCAATTCATTATATATTCATATCTTTTCTTTTTCTTTTTTCTAATGATTTCATAGTTAGTGAAACAGAAATTTAAACTTTTAACGCCTTTATTAAAAACACTAAACAATACTAACCAGTTGAATTATAAGACTTTTAACTAATAAGTTATAGGTCAAAACTATTGTTCCATCTGACTTCAGGTGGTGAGGTGGGGAAGCACCAGAAGGGAGACGTTTATTCATACATGGGCAGTTTCTTTCATTTTTATTTTCCTGAGCCAGTCTTAGAATACATAAACTTGCCTACAAATTCAGAGTTTTGAAAGTGACTAGTTGTAGTTGTAGTCAATTACATAAATCCTTAGAATTTCTAATTTTTGTCTGGATGAAAGTGGGGAAAATTAAGCGATGAACCTTGGATGAGAATGACAACTTGTTAACGAGGAAATAGAGGAGAGGCAAGTTGGGAGTGAAAATTGAAATAAAATTGTAATGACCGAGGGTGCTTATTACATCCTCTCATCACATTGATATTGGGGTGGATAGAAGCAAGGACGGAGCCAGAACTTGGAGTTGGGGGGGGGGGGGGGGCAAAAGTATTAAAAAAAATGAAACTCTAAATAAATATTCACTTTCACTTTATAAACCATCAACAAAGAAAAATACACAAAATTATAGTTTTTTTAAGATACTACAATGCAATTATTTATGAAAATAAGATATTAAATTTTCTTCAACATTAGTAGTTGGTAATGTTGCACCACTATTATTAGCTTCTAAATCATTTGATTTTTTTTTTTTTTTTTGGAAAAATCAAACATGGTAGTGGATTTTTTCATAATTTACAAATAAAATATAATTTGAAATTATCATGTTATTATATGGTCAAAAATCTATAATCATTTCACACAATAAACAAATACCATGCACACAAATAGTCAACAAATAACCAACAAATTTTAAAGCGGTAAATAATCTCTTTAATTATTTACCTTAAAAAAAAATAAATCTTTCAAATTTTTTAAAAGACACTAATAGACAACAACACTACCAAACAAAATTACAAATCTACACTAAAGTGCACAGAGATGTCTAAACATCACATGGGCATTGTGTTGTTTTACATAGTTCACAGTTGTTAATCACTAGAATAGAGACAAGACACCACCTGACCACCATTTATTATAATAATAATAAAAAATGAAACTTTGGCTTTATTAAAGATTGAAAGAGAAAGATCAAAGATGGAGTCAAGTCAGAGTCTACCTCTCTCTCTCTCAGCTCCGCTTTTCTTTCAATTTTCTTCACAACACTATCAACATATATGATTAAATCTAAGTTAATCAACCAACTAACTAAGCATTAGAGATTCAGATATGAGAGAGGGATAAAATGTTACCAGGTTTGGGGCCTTTGGGCGGTGCTGATTGCTGTGGTGGACTAGTGGTGGCCGGTGGTGTCAGGCATGGTGCACTAATCTGCCTTTGCTTCTGCTACATTGTTGTTCTGTTGCAGTGCTGTTGCTCAAGTCCTCAGTTTTGAGGTCTTCTGTCGTAAGTTAGGTTTTTTTTTTTTTTTTTTTTGGTAGTGGCTTAGAAATCCCCTGCTTTTTTTACCTTTAATTATATGTGTGTCTTGCCTTAAGTTGGCTTAGAAATCCCTTCTAGTTAGAATCCGCTTTGAGTTTTTTTTTTTTTGGGCCGTTGTTTAGGCTTAATTTTTGTTGTTGGAATAATATTTATAACTTTTAAAAATATCAAAAGTATTGTTGAGGGGGGCAAAGATCAATTTTATTAAAACAAATTGCTAAAAATAATGGATTATATATAGTAAAAATTAAAAAAAAAAATATTTGAGGGGGGGGGGGGGGCACTACCCCGAGGTCCAACAATAACTCCGTCCTAGGATAGGAGGTATATTTTTCATCTTTTCTTGGCTTCAACTTTAGTGATGTAGAGGTGAAAGAGAACATGAGGGACACATTGAAAGTGTTCAAAGATAAAGAAATTTTTTTTTTTTTTAATGATATAAGGTATAAAAAAGTTTATAAATAGGAAATGTATTAAAAAAAAGATTAATATATATATATATATATATATAGAAAAGAGACTGTGGTCTGTGTAATTTAAAAGATTCCATAGAACACAGCACAGCACAAAGTCAAGGAATTTGCAAGAAAATAAACAAGTATAGGAAAAAAGAGATTTTGCACTTACAGATTGTTCATAGGCAGGAACATAACCAACAAAGACAACATCAAATATGTTAACAAATTTACCGTTGTCGTATGAACAAGTTCTCTGTACGTACTTTCTTTTCAAGTCTTCTTATTTAGTTTTTCTTTTCTGGTGACTAAAGGCAGTTGTCCAAATAAGTTAACAAAATTCACAATTGCTGTAACTATAAGTCTATAAGTTCCAAACCCGCCTTTTTGACTGGGGTAGCAACAGTCATCATATCCTTACTTGGATTCGCAACACCTCCATCCTTTCCATGAATTTGCTTGGTAACTATAACGACTTCTTCGCTTGCCTGCAACACCTCCATCTTCCATTTCTAATTTACTTGGTAACTATAATGACTTCTTTGCTTCCCTCCAATTCATATGGGAACAAATTAATTGACCTTTTCGATCTAACTTGGGATCTTTCTATTGATGGAAAAACACCTGGACTAGGGATTCTTCCATTTATAGAAACACACTTTCAGTGAGGTAATAAGCTCACTGCCCTCTCTCTGGCTATCTTCAAAGCCTCTGCCTACTCTTCATACTCCAACCTCCAGCCTCTATTAATAGAGGACTAAATATAGTATGTAGTGGCCAATAATTACTACCGATATCAGTAAACTAAAGATCTGCCTTAGATAATTACCCTGGGCCACAAATAAGAAAGGCAAAGGTTTGGCCAACATTTCGAGGAAACTCGGAGAAAATGGGCAAATGCCGTTTTCAAAAAAAAAAAATTCAGCATTTTGCCTAATTTTCCAAATTAATTAGGAAAATGTCATTCTTTTGATACTCAATTTTCTTTAAATCGAGTTATAAAAAAAAAAAAATCTGAAGCCCTATAGCGGCGTTTTTAAGGAGCCTATAGTGACGTTTTAAGGATCTATAGTAGCGTTTTGTAACTTGATTTCCATGAGGTGAGTTACATGCAAATTTTTTTCTTTTTTTACCTATAACTTGACTTCATGGAGATCAAGTTACAAAACACCACTATAAGTCCTAAAACGTCACTATAGGCTCCTTTAAAACACCGCTATAAGGTTTAACTCGATTTTGAGAAAATCGATTTTCAAAAGAGGGTCATTTTTCCTAATTAGTTTGAGAAAGAGGGCAAAATTCTAGATGTTTTTTTTTTTTTTTAAAATGGAAAAGGCCAATTTTTTCCATGAAACTCTAATAAAGTGGTTGATATAATATATAAAGATACTATTTAATTAAGAAACTTAAACTAATAAGTTTGTACCCAACTATATTAATTAACTACTTACTCATCTCATTAGTATCTAACATGAAACTTTACTACTCAACTTACCATACTACTCATACTTGAATATTCCAACATAAGACTTTCAAAAAAACTCTTATTACACACTCTGTATATACTCCTTTTTAAAATCACTATTTCAGTTAAAATTGTGGAATTGTATTTTTCTTTTTTTATACATTTCAAGATTTTGCATTTTTAACTCAAATCATATTTTAAAAACAAAATTTTAATTGACGCAATATGCATGTGTGTGGAATAAGAAGTGGACAACTAAGAGCCCATTTAGTAAAAAAATTTTAGTAACGTTGTTTAAGTATTATAGAAATATGTATGGATAAAAAAAATGTTGTGAAAGTACATGTTGTAGTGTTTAAATAATAAAAACTATTATTTAAACAACAATAACAAATACTTAGATAGATAAATTTGTTTGAATCCAAATCTTCTGTTTCATTTTTCTTGCTCTATTCTATATTTTACTGATAAATACTTGTTACGTGTTCATCTAATTAACACGAGACAAGTATTTATTGATAGAATATAGAGTGCGACAGAATATTTAGACTTGCCGGCATTTGAGTTGGTGGGCCAGAGTGCTGATGGGGCAGACAAGGGTGAGAAAATCAATGGTCGGGGTGGAAATTTTGACGCGTTTATACTTTTCCTAATTATCTGGGACCGCTTTCCACTTGAGTCCTACTTTCACTTCGGAGTAATTTTGGAACACCAAATCTGTCCATATGTGGCATTCCTTGTCCTAGTTCTTATATAGTTACAGACATAGTTCACTTTTATGGCTTCTGAGTTATTAGTGAAGCTTTGGGTGCTTCAATTGACTATCTCTGATATAGAAATGAGTTCTCAAAGAGGAGAGAATGAGATAACAGATCACAAAAAGGTTGGTTACCATGTTGGAGAGTCAAAACAGTGGCTTCGAAGTTGAAGAGAGAAGAAAGAAATAGTGCAAGGAAGCAGAGTTGCAGGTGTCATCTTCATCCTAGCCATGAGAGGTTAGTCACTTAGTCTACAACTCTTCGGTAACCCTAATCTTGTCTTTCGATTCAAGGGGTCTATGTGTGAACGTCTACATTTTATGGAACAACATCTATATTATACCACTTAAATTCATCTTGCGCAGTATTGCACCAACTCCAACACCTTAACCATCTCCGATAGCTTTCATAACAGTCTCGAACACCATTTTCAGTGATATACATGAAGGAAAAAGTAAAGATATACCAGGCACGGATATTTTCAATCCACACATGTTTTGGTATAAATATGATATATTTTCTACTTATTATTATTATTTTTAACATTACAGTATTTTTAGTTGCTTTCAATAAATTAACAAGTTAAAGAGGATTTGATTTTAGGCCGTAAGGTAAAAATGAGCATAAAGAAATCTTGAAAAGAAAGGAAAAAAAAAAAAAAAAATACAAGAGCTTAAGCATTTTGAACAAGACTACTGATATTTGAAGTCGATTATATAGTGTCAGTTTTTTTTGGTTTTTTTATTTATTTTTTTTTATTTTTATTTTTATATAATGTCTGTTTGGTTAGTTTATTTTTTGCCAACTTATTTTACTATTCAGTTTATTCTTGTTACTATTCATAGATCATACTACATTTTTTTGTACTATTTATGGGTCTCAGTACTGTACTATTTCAACTAACATTTATCTTTATCTACCGTACTTTCAGTAAAAAGTTTTCAATTTCAGTAAAATAAGTGGATTCTAAACAAATCTATAGTATAAAACTTTTTTGAATAAAATAATATAGTATAATTAGATAAGGTAAAATAATATTTAAGTTCTTTAAAATGGTAGATTTTTTTCCTTTCTAATGATATAATGAATCTCCGAATTGTTAGTTTTTTCTTCTTACATTTGTTCATTGTCGATATTTTATTTTTTATTTTTTCTCCTCTAACTATCAAAACATGTGCCACTTTCTTGTTGGTATATATAAAAAAAGTAAATTGAAGAGAGTCTGAGAAAAAGAAAATGAAAGAGAAGTAAAATCTATGAATTAAACATACATATTTTATTTTATTATATAAAAAACTTAAATAATTTACCGTTAGCTAAGACAACTTTGTTCTATTATGTGGTGTCATTGGTTTTGACCAGGTTTATTTATTTATTTATTTTTCCAAACATGTGATATATGTTAGTTTAGCTATTAAACTATAATAAGTCTAATGACACAATTTTATTTTATTTTATTTTATTTTTATAATTGTTCATGTGACTTGTCATGATTAATATATAATTAAATTAGTGTCAATAATGAATCATGTTAAAATGAGTTTGTTTTAATCACAATTTATGACCCTAAAGAGTTGTGAAAAAAATTATTCAGGACATTACTCTAAGAAAAAATATATGGATTATATGAATCTTGGTTTGAAAACATAGAATGAGGGCAATGTTTTCATCCGTTGGGTGAGAGGGCAGATTGTAAATTACTTGGGAGACTATAAATTTTTAATTTGTTCCCCTCCACTCCTCATGAAAGTAAAATAATCTTTGAATCAACTCTTCTCCTATTTATGAACTAGTTTTTATGTTTTTTAGCTTTTAATTAAGCACAACTTTGTAAAAATCTACTTCTTTTTCTTCTTCTTCTTTTTTTTTTTTTTTTTTTTTTCTCCCACTTATTTAAAGTGCAAGTATATATAAAAAATCTACTTCTTTTTCTTCTTCTTCTTTTTTTTTTTTTTTTTTTTTTCTCCCACTTATTTAAAGTGCAAGTATATATACTTCAGTACGCTTTCAAACAAAAATTCTCAACAAAAAGCTGTATATGTTGTTCTCAAACGGATACTTAACATACCTCCAAGTTTGTAAAAATAATTTTCTCTCAAAAAAAAAAGTTTATAGAAATAATAAGCGTAGGAACAGAAACCTTAAAAAAAAAAAAATTGTAACCATATTGATATGAACTGTTATGATTGATGCTATAATAAAAGTGATATTAATGATAAATTCAAATAAAATTGATTGATGTTACTCTAATCACAAAATAATTATCTTAGCACTTGTGAAAAATTAAAATGTTATATCCCAAGTTACTTTTTGTAGAAATTATCTGAATAAAATAATCGACTTGTTGCATTTAATATATAGCCGCACCATGCACAGTAAGTGAGACCCATGCTTGTGGATTTTCTGTATTCACATTCGTTGGCATGCTGTATGCAGTAGATGACAATGACATTCCAAACCTTAAGGTAAGACAAGATTACCTGTTTAATCCTCTGTAACTGGACCTAACCCAAATATCTTAAAGTTGGGCTGAAGGTATCAACATCATTGGTTGGAGTTGCTAATTTTTTAGGCTTACTCAAGTATTGGGCTGTTCTTATTGACTTAAGTTTTCAAGAACTCACCCTATGTGTTGAATTAAAAAAAAAAAAAGACTTAAGTTTTCAAGAACTCACCCTATGTGTAGAATTAAAAAAATAAAAAATAAAAACCTAAAACATGGCTTCTTAAGCAGAACTGCGCAACCTAAAACATGGCTTTTTGGGTTCTTTTTTCTTCCCATACTTGAATGCAATTTTTTTTAATAAAAAAATTCTATATAATACGTAATAATCACATGGGGTAAAACTTTCCAAAAATCAGAAGTTTTGCTTTAAAAAGCCAAAGCAAATGGATAGTAATAGTATTTGGAATTTTGGAGTTACAGTTACATGTGGGATCCTCCATGTAAATGGAGTAACATGTGTAATGTGTAATAGTGATATAAAACCTTTTCCGGTGAAACGGGGGCAGCTACGCTTTTTGATCCAATTGGCCATTCATGAATTAAATTAGGTTTCTTTTTGGTGGGAAGGAATTATATTAAAACAAAACCCAAGTACAAACTGATCAGAATAAAAAAATCAAGGCACTGTAAGGATGGCAATCAAGGCTTGACCACATGAGTGGGCACAAGCAATAAGAATGTCTCCAACAACTTTCGGATCTACTTGTACAATAATATTTAGAATGCCCGAGTTGAAACAAAGACACTGCTTGTAGTTTGATTAGAGTGCACCAACAATGCTCTATAGATGATATAGAATAGACCGCCATAACCTTTTTGGAACATCAAAGGTGCTTTAAATCGCACAAGAAAAAAAGATACAATTGGAAATCATTTAGGAAACGGAGTCAGAATTGCATGAAATTTGGCAAGTTAAAGGGAAATGGTCTTTTGATCAATAGTCGTCGCTATGCCATGAGGTGTGCCCTAATTTGGCAAATTCCTTCATTTAGGCCCCAAAAGTAGCGATTTTTCCATTTTTAATAATTTTCTTTTTTACTTAGGCTACGTTTGTTTCGCCTGAAAACACTTTCAGGAAATTATTTTACACCCTTGTGTGTGTTTGGTAGCTATGGAAAACTTGGTCAACGGAGAATTGTTTACACTTTGACCGGAAAATAAGACACTTTTAGCATAAAATCATTTACGCTTTGATTTTACCTTCAAACAATTTCCGGAAAACACACCTGAAGAAAGAGAGCTCGAGCATACTCCTCACATGGTCCAAAACCAATCTCCAAGCTCACCTCAACCAAGCTCCGGCCAGCCCAAATTGTGCCGCCCCATGGTCTAAAACCCGTCTCCAAGCTTACCTTTAAACCATTTCTAGGAAAAAAAAAAAAAGAGAACCAAACCAAGAGCAAGAAGAGAGAGTAGAGCTGACGAGATTGTGCACACAACCCCAGATCGCATGATTGCACCCAATCCCAAATCGCACCAGTCTCGTCTCACCCCAGCACCAGCGAGATTGCACCCCAGCACTTGCGAGATCGTGCCACCTGAAGAACCTTCGAGATTGCGCCGCTTGAGGCAGCACTGAGATCGTACCCATGACCCACCCACGCCCAATCTCTCTCTTTCTCGATCTACCTCTCCTTTTCCCTCAATTGTCGATCACTCTCTCTTCCTCCCTCTTTCTGTTTGATTGAATTTTTAAGTTTAATGAATGTTTTGTTTTGATTTTTTTTTTCCTTTTAATTTTATATATTGAAATTTTCTATTATGAAATTTGTTTGTACGCTGAGAAAATGGTTGAGAAAATGTGAGAAACTAGTAGAAAAATAACATTGTCAGAATGCAACCAAATACTTGAAAAATATTTTCTAAAATAATTTTCATAATGCAGCCAAACAGTTGAAAATATTTTACACTCGGAAAATATTTTACATTGAAACAAACGCAGCCTTAATAACTTTTTACTCAAAACTCAGAATAAGGTCTTGCTTGTGTTTGGGGATGGCCCTTAAGGCCAGTAGTTTATGATTTTGCATTTAACTCAATTTTACCATTTTTTGTAAAATTTGGTATTTTGCAACATAATCTTGTGATTAGTGCAAATATGGGTTTCAGATGATTTCCTAATCATCAAAGGGCTTCACTTCTTCAGTATTTATATATTTTGTAACCTTAAGAGGCAAAACAAATTATTATTAATAAAATTACACACTTTGTCTCAATCATTTTCTCTAGTGGATTCTAGATTTATCACATTGTGAATTCAAAAAACCCCTCATGGATTCAAAATTTACTACTAGAAACAAATAGTTTAGTTTTTATTCTATCAAAGAGAGTATTGTGTGTGCTTTCTCAGGCTTTCGTGGCATCAATTGGTATATAAGAGTTTTAACTTACCCAGGTTTGATTACTACTAGTGAGATGGCAACCACCACAACAACGACGACGAAGAAGTTAACAACTTAATCCACACTAGGGCTGAGTTCTATGAGTTTCGTAATGAGACTCAACAATTTCATGATAACAGTCAAAAGTTTTCATGAAGACAAACTCAGCAAGAACTGTGCGAGATTTGCCAAGCACTTACTGTCCTTCTTGCCCGAAACATTTAATCATGATGATGAAGAGCAACATGATAATTAAGTGTGTGGTCCTCTCCATCGTGGTCTAAACCATTGGAATAGGTAGTGATGATGCTACAAAATTGTGCCACCTTAAATTGTCCATGTGGCTCGTCTACAGAAAGAGAAGAAAAATAAGAAAAATGAGCATAGCCAAGTTGCCTCGTCCCTCCTTTGGGACGGACGAGGAAGTTCTCGTCCGTCATTCCTTTGGGGCGGACGAGGGAGGTCTCGTCCGTCACAAATGACGGACGAGGAAAGCATGGCCATGCCATGGCTCGTCCACCGTTAATTAGGGATAGACGAGCCAAGCATCCTTAACCAAAAAGAATCGAAACCTCCATTGCTCGTAAAGGGGCATCGGTTCAGATGAAATGACGCCTAAGGAAGTTATGGAAGTTACCTCCGATTTTGGTGAACTCCTTGACAATAGGAACGGTTATCAAAGCCAATAACCGTTCCACACACTATATAAACGTGATCCTGCATAAAGGTAAGTCCGGGGGGGACATTTTTATTTCACTTAGAGAAGGAAGAAAACACTTAGATATTTTTCCTCTCTATTCCAGCCTTCTAACTTCATCATCGGAGGGTTATAGGCCGGCCTCCACCGGTCTTCACTCTGATTGGTTTTGGTTTTACAGGACCCAGTTCTCAAAATTGTCTAAGTACTGAAGATTTCCAACCCACTGATCTTCCAGAATCATCAAGTAGCAAGCATATAACGATTACAACAGTGAGGGAAAAAAGTATGCATAAGAAGTACTTTGAAATCGTCATGGTCCTGTAAAGGATAATGGTCAAAATTATCAAGAGCAAAAGAACTATTGTATGAAGAGATAATTACCATCCTTTTATGGTAGTGTTTCAATTGAAGAGTATTTGGATTGATTCAATGAGGTTGAGAAGTTTTTCAACTATATGGATACTTTAGAAGACAAGTAGGTTTGTTTGGTGGCTTACAAGTTGAAGGGAGGTGCATCTGCCTGGTGAGATCGTGTTCACCTAAAGCATACCTATAGGAGAAAGCTTCAAATATGTACATGGAAGAGGATGAAGAGGCTAATGGCAGAGCAGTTCTTGTCATCAGATTACCAAAAAGAGTTGTTCAAACAGTACCAAGATTATAGACAGGGTGCCTGGATAATTAACGAGTACATGGAGGGGTTTGACCAGTTGGCAAATCGCAATGATCTGGAGGAGACTAAAATTAAATGGATAGCCAGATTTGTAAACAAATTGTGGGTATCCATTCGAGTTCAAGTATCTTTACAAACCCTATATTCTTAAAATGAGGCTGTAAAGCTAGCCATAAAAGTAGAACATCAGCATTTTAGGGCTAGTTCGAAGTTTTCCAACTGCAATTCAAATTCATCTTGTTCAATGGCCAATAAAGGTAAGTAGCTCATGTTTATGCCATGATCACAACCTATAAATAAGGAATGTAATGGTATCAGTCAATCCAAGGTTGCAGTAGCAGGTTCCAAGGTAGGGTAAGTAGCCTATGTTTATACCACAATCATAACCTGTAACTAAGGAGAATAGTGGTGTCAGTAGTCCAAGGTTGCAGTAGCAAGTTCCATAGTGCAGCCAACAGAAAACACTAATCCTTATGCTAAGCAATCTGGGAATAAGTGTTACAATTGTGGGGAACTAGAGCATCGATCTCACTTTTGCCCAAAACAAGCCATAGTAAATCTAGTGTTAGGGGAAGGAAGCGAGGCAAAGGACAAACAAAAGGGTGAAGAGAATATAATGATGCAGATTCGTATGCTTATGATCCCAATGAGATCCTAGAAGATGAAGAAAATGAACCATTAAGGAGATCCCTAATGATTCAAAGGTTGTTGCTCACACCAATGAGAGATTACAATAATGATCAATAGAATGAGATCTTACGAGCATGTTACACCATCAATAAGGGGGTTTGTGATTTGACCATTGGTAGTGGCAGTGTGGAGAATATTGCTACGAAGGGTTTGGTCACTAAACTAGGGTTGAAGACAGAGAAGCACCCTCCTTCGTACAAACTCGGTTGGATTAAGAAAGGTGCGAAAACTCTTGTCACTCAACAATGGCATATTACTTTTTCTATGGGTAAATGTTATGTAGATGAAGTAGTTTGTGATGTCATTAAGATGGATGCATGTCATTTAATATTGGGTAGACCTTGGCAGTATGATGTACATGCTACTCATAGGTGTAAGGATAATGTATATTTATTTTTTAAGAATGACAGAAAAATTATCCTTAGTCCTATTAAGGAGGGCAATGTACCTAAAGCTTCTAAGGTGGAGAAAAAGTCATCATTTCTCATAGTTTACAATGAGGATGAGTTTGACAAGGAGGCTAGGGAGTTGAAACAGGTTTATGCATTAATTATGATAGATGGAGAGCTAAAGAAGTTTACTAAAATATCTGTAGCAATTTAACCATTGGTCAAGCAGTTATAGGTGGATGAGCTTTTGAGCAAGAGACAAGTCAAAGAGAGTATGTGTCCGTGTGTAATACCAACATTATTAACACCAAAGCAGGATGGGAGCTAGCCTATGTTTGTGGATAGTGGAGCCATCAACAAGATTATAGCTAGGTATTGATTCTCTATTCCATGACTAGATAATATGTTTGCTATGCTAAATGGGTCCAAGTGCTTCACCAAGCTAGATCTCAAGAGAGGTATCACTAGATTTAGATTAGACTTGGAGATGAGTGTAAGACAACTTTCAAAATGAAGTAAGGGTTGTATGAATGGATGGTAATTCCTTTTAGACAACTAATATGCCAAATGCACTTAGTATGCAAGCATCTTTGTTGGTCACACTACATGTTAAAGTTGTAGGGTTTGACTACCTCAAAGAGTTGTTCAAGAAGGACGAGGATTTTGGAGATATTTGGGGTAAGTGCCAATAAACTCTTACTGTTGTTCGAGAAGGATGTTGTGTTAGCTTTAATTTCGTGCCAAATTTTATTGTAATTTCTTCAATCATTTTTCCCAATATGTATGTGGGATTAATTGTAAAGGATGAGTGTGAGAGATCAATGAAAACTTAAACTTCAAAGGATGAACAAGTGGTTTTACGACTGGCTCACGACTTTCTCGCGAGAAGCAACCCATGAAAGAGCCACGTGTAGAGCACATGACTGGAAGATGAAGAGTCATGTTAGGTTGTCATTTTCGTGAGTATCTCGCAGGTAAGGCCAACCCGCGAAGGACTCGTAAAACTCTCTGTTTGGCAAAAAATTATATTTTGCTTTACCATGTCTTTACCCACACTATATATACCCTCATTATCCACAAATTGTAAGAAATTCTTTTTAGAGAGAAAACTCTAGAAAATACACTTGAGAGTTAGAGATTGTTATACCTACAATCATCTACACATTTTCTTGTGTTTTTCCTCAACTCTTACCTTTCTATCTCTACATCCTTAAGAGGTTGCTAGCTCAAACACTTACCACACCTACACTGAGTGTTAAAGTGAGATTTTGGTGCTGCTGAGAAACATTGGAAGGAGCTATTAATTGGCAAATGCAATTGGGCTAAAATGCGGGATTTGAAAAATTAGAGAAGACAAGGTTTCAAGAAGTCAGTTAGTAGTAGGAGCTTGAAGGGCTTAAATACATGGGGTATACTAGGCTTAGAAGGTCTTTTCTTATTCGTGTACTCCAACTTTATTCTCTAGTGGATCAATTTCGACTTGAAAGGTTGCAGAGAGGTTTTTCGCCGAGTTCTTCAGTTTCCTCTTCGATAACACGTCTCGGTGTTATCATGCATTTGCATCTCTCTTCCCTACTCTTTAAGCTTTCATTTTATTGTTGATGATGGATGAATATGGCTTAGGGTAGTGTTATCAGTTCATTGTGCTTATATACTCTTATTCCGTACTTAGTCTAAGTTAGAGTAAAAATAATTTAGCTGTAATTTTTAATTGGGGGTCTGAACAAGCTCTTGTATTTTATTACAAATCTAAGCTTTCAATGGTTTCCTCTTTCTGGGTAATCAACTTTGTATTCCTAAAGTTCATTGAGGAAGAAGATTATTAGGGAGCTGGATAGTAAATGGTTGGGTGTGGACATATGGGTAGACACAAGACAATAGCACTAGTGGAGAAGAGATATTATTGGCCATAACTTAAAAAGGTTGATGGCAATCATGTGAAAAAGTTTCCAATTTACCAGACTGTCAAAGATCAATCTCAAAACACTGGTTTATACATGTCTTTACCGATTCCACAAGTACATTGGGAAGATATGTTTATGGATTTTATACTAGGTCTCCCTTAAACCTAGCGAGGTATGAAATCTGTTTTTGTTGTGGTTGACAAGTACTTGAATATGTCCCACTTCATAGCATGCAGGAAGACCTCAGATGTCACTTGAGTGGCCAATCTATTCTTTAAAGAAGTTGTGCATTTGCATGGAGTGCCAGAGTCCATAACCTCTGATCGAGATATTAAGTTCCTCAGTCACTTCTAGAGGACCTTGTGAAAGCATTTCGACACTTCCTTGAACTATAGAAACACCAGTCATCCTTAGACCAATAGTTAGATAAAAGTTATTAACGGCACTTTAGGGAATCTGATCCGATGTATTTCAGTGGAGAAGCCCAAGTAGTGGGATCTTGCACTGTCCCAAGCAGGATTTTCCTACAATAGCACAGTTAGCAGAAGTACTGATAAATCTCCATTTGCCATCGTCTACTACCTGCCACCAAAACACGCTTTGAACTTGGTACCTTTACTTAAGCTTTAAAGAGTGAGGCAGAAACTTGAAATTTCAAATGCCAAGTACAAGTAAGCTACTAATAAGAAGAGGTGTGGGAAGATCTTTGGTGTTGGGAATTTAGTATTAGTCTACTTTCGAAATGAGAGGTTTCTTAATAGTACCTACAAAAAATTAAAGGACAAGAAGTATGGGTCATTTCAGATTACTAAGAGGGTTAACAACAATACTTACGTGGTTGCTCTTCCACCAAACATGAATATTTCTTCCACTTTCAATATTGCTTATTTGTATGAGCTTCATCATTTTAATGCACTAGATAGTGGGAACTCAGAGTTGAGTTCTTTCCAAGTGAGGGGGGGGGGGGGGGGGCACTGATGTAGAAAAGACTACCATGGCCTTCTTGGAACATCAAAGGCGCTTGAAATCGCGCAAGGCAAAAATGCATTAGTAGAAATCATTTGGGCGACAGAGTTGGAATTGCATGAAATTTGGCAAGCTGAAGGGAAACAATCTTCTGATCAATGTCGTCACTATGCCATGATGTGTGACCCAATTTTGGCGTTTTCATTTAGCCCTAATANTTTGGGTTGCCCTCTCCATCTCTAACTCTACTAGTACCATCCTTAAAAAAAGCATTAAACATTATATAAAATGAAAATTTTATCTAAATGCAACATGATATCATAATCTGATCAATAATGTCCAACTCATATACAAGAATTTACAAACAATTAATATATAAACTACCTTAAAAAAAAAAAAAAAAAGCTTTAATCCATTTACATTTAAAAAGTTTCCAAACATTTGTATAACCATCAAACAACCTTAATATATCTACACATGTATAATAACATGAATAAACAATAACCACGGTGGTAATACCGCCTACAAAATAAATAATTGTAAGTAACAATAACAACCTAGTCACTCTCTCTACCGTTAAAAGAAACCAACATGACCGCAACCTTGCCAAATGATATCTACAAATTTGTCAAAAAATATCAAGTCAACAACAACCACTTGCAGCATTCATAATATGTTTACACATTTTTTTTTTCCTCATAAGTTTGAGGTTGTACCATAGTAGCTGGCTCTATGTTAGATTGTTGTAGTGTGCCCATTGACTGCAACTTTTGCGCAAACTTCTCCTCATGTTTTGCAAGTTTGGAATTCATTTCTTCTCTTAAAAGTGCCTCCAAATCCCCATTTTCTTTTATAAGATTTTCTCTGCAGCGTTTGTTCCAAACTTTACCGGATGAAGTTGAGCCATACACATCCTTAGCCTTAATACCTAATTCCCATGCCAAGAATACAATTGTAACTTGGTTCCCCAACCACATCGCAAAAGATCTGGTAATCATTTAGTACCTTCAGAATTAGCTTTGACCTTTATGGCATCCATTTTTTTCCTACAAATAAATAAAAACCACATGAAAAAAAAAAATTGATAATAAAAATAAAAATTTGGTCTAAGTAGCTAGCATACATACACTTCTTAGTCTTATTAGTTGCCCATCTTTGCCATCATTCTTTGTGTGAAAAGTTCTTAAAGCAATCAATTGGGTTAGGCTTGGAGCCAGTCTCAAGATACTACAAACATTTAAAAGAAAAAAAAAAAACATTTGTAAAGTTATTAAACTGTGTAAAATTAAAATTAAAAATTATTGATGATAGTATAATATACCATTTCATATTGTACTTGGCCATTGGTACAGAGCCTATAGTGGAGAAAATTTCGGACTTAACTCTATTTTCCTTAATTTTCAAACTTATGTCCTACGCACATAATTCATACACTAGAACATTAGATTCTATAAGAATAATAACAATTAATGGTTAGAGAGAGAGCAAGAGAGATAGAGAGAATTTATGAAATGTATTTCATTTATACTCACCCCCCAATCTCCATCCATCCATTTATTCACCATATTTTTTTTCCAAAAAAGGTGTAGGAATGAAGGAAGGATGATTCTTATAATGATCTTCTTCTTTGTATACTTCTTAAAAATAGTATTTCTAATGTGAAACATCCAATCAAAATAGCGGTTTTTCACTGATTCCACAAATGCCTTCATCACTTCCTCATCTAGCTACTTATGCTTAATTAAAACGTTAAGCTCTGTAGCGAGCATATAAAGTGTCAAGTTTAGATCTTGGGTATGCAGTAAAAGTCATCCAAGCTCTATTCAATTTTTGGTGAAAAAGAATAGTAATCTCTCAAGTAGCTTATAGTGAGATGATTCTAAAAATTGAAATCAAATGTGTTAACAATTTATATAACAACAATAACATAAATTTCAATTTCAATAAACCAATATAGCAGTAATTCACTCACTTGCTATCATAAACATCTCCTGCATTGATACCTTTAGCCTTTCCTAGACCCCTCTTTTTTCCAACATTAGTAGCTATTGATAATATATATATATATATATATTGATAAAATATAAGTAAATGCAATAAAAAATTACATAAATTTAGTGTTAAATATTAACTCCACCACCTTCTATTATAATGAAATTAGAGGCATGATGTGCTCTTTTGTCAGTTTGGGGCTCAAATGATGGACGTAGAATTTGTGAAGGACTACCATGGTTAAGAGGAACTATCTCCTGATCAGAAGCTTCATTTTGATTAGAGGAAGGCATAAGGCATAGTTGACTGAGTATCTAGTAGTTGAGACTCACTAATACTTTTGCTTCTACTTTTACCTTTCTTTGCCATGTCTACCTTTTATTAGAAAAGCTAACCATATTAATTAATATGATGAACTTTTATTTATTGAATGTGTATATGTATACTTAAGAAAATTTTCAACCCTAGTATATACTATGTGCACGATCTAGTAGAATGATGCATCCAAAATTTATCAATTGACATTTTATCTACACAAGTACCATGTAAAGCATCATATTAAACATAACTAAAAACAATGATGGTTACCAACACATACCATTACGTACTCTTTAAAAAAAAAACTTGCACAGTTAACATTGGTCCTATAAACATATTTATGGACATCTTTTAGTCTTTTCATTTTTTTTTTTTTCTTTTTACCATCCCATCTAGGTGAGCTTGACGGGCCTGATGATTGGCTTCATATTGCCACATCTTTTTATCTTAATTTTTTTTTTTTAATTTATGAATAACTAATCATGCATAGGCTAAATAATAATAATTTAATAATATAAGAATATATTCAAGAATTGCACACCAACATTCATCCACAGCTAAAGTATAATCAACTATTTTAGCTACAATACATTCATACAGTTGAATTTCAACCACAAGTGCAAGGACTAATATTTTTAAAAAAAATTATAATAAATTGAAAATTCGCTAAAAATTGACAAACAAACATGGAATACAACTAAGACATATTGAAATAAAATTAAAATTTACATTATTTTAATTATACAGTGTACCATATATTTATCAATTTCACAACATTAGATATACTGTATTTTTCTTTTCTTTTTTTTTGATAAATAGCGAATTGACAAATATGAGATTTCAACCACATGATGATGTACCACAACAATACCTTACTACTAGATCTAAAATTTATTATATTTTCTCATATAATATAAATAAGGATAATCATAAAGTATTTTCAAATGGGGTGGTAATATGGAGAGAAAATATTCCACCAAAATATTAACATTCGTGATGACTACAAAACATTGTTGCGACAGTTTTTCTTATTAGTCACAAATGTTTCATATTTTACTAAGTATATTGTGACAGCTTTTTGTAGTGCTAAATGACGAATCCAATTAATCAGTACAACCTTAACACAACTTGAGAGCCACACTAAAATTGCATGTAAATTATTGATAACATAAAACAAAATCAAAGGCCAAAAAAAATTTAAGAATAAAAAGCAACTTAATTAACGGAATTCATGCAATTTACAAACCCAATGTAGAATCACCTACCCAGAAAATGTCAATAAGGGACAACATAAAAGTTTTATTTTTATTTTTATTTTTTAAGGAGCTACAAATAGAACCACGTAATAGTTTTTATTCGATTTGCAACATGTTAACATGTACATATTAGAACTGCAAGAAAATAAGTAGGAAAACGACCAAAAGAAACACACACCTCTCCACGGCTTCTTGTAGCCATTATCCATGTTATAAAGACACAACCATCATTCCCATCATAAACCTGAGCCAAAGTCACTGTCATATATATTATAATCCAAATAATAATCATAAACCCATATATATTTACTTCTAATAAACAATGAGCATATAAAAAAATAAATAAAATAAAAAACCCCCACATTGAAAAGTACTCAGATAGCGTCAAGCACTGGATCCAGACGGAAACTATTGGTATAAGAATAACCCCTCTGCAAAAGAAAGTCTGAGAGTTTGAGAGAAAAATGGTTGAAGAAAATGAAATATTACTGTGTGAGTATGAAAATTGGGAAAGAAAGAAAGATTGAGAAGATGATAAGTGTAAGTGAAAGAAAAGGAAAGCAAATGAGTGGGGAACTGGGATGAGAAGAAAGAAGGAATGAAAAATTACAGTGACGTAGTGAGAGTAAACGAAAGAAAGAAAAAGAGTGCAAAAAGAAAACCTTTCTTGGACGTATTATTTGGTGTAGATAGATAGAGATGGGTTTGCTAAGCGTAGCTATTGAGATTTTTTTTTTTTTTTGAAATGGGAATGATATGGAATTAAACCATAACAAAGAGTCATACAGAACCTGCCAGCAAGCAGGACAGAAACACAGATTACATCATATCAGCTTGAACAAGAGAAATTACACAAGGGGACGTGACCCCAAACCAAAGGTGTTGAGTTCCGGATCTTCTAGCAAGTTGAGCGAGCTCATGAGCAACGGAGTTGAAGTTCCTGCTTAAGTGCTTGAAAAGGCAGGTCTCGAAAGATTCACTAACTTGAAGAATACCCTGCACAATGTGCCCATAGCTGCTGCCAGTGGCTTTATCATGGACTGCTTGGATGACATTTAGGGAATGAGAACCCTTGCCACAAGAGTGTTAAGATTTTGGAGTATACACCAAAGTTGCTTTGCTAGCAACGCTTTTTTGAAAGCTTGCAAATTCCTGAAGCCCATACCACCACTAGCCTTTTGTTTGCACATAGTTTTCCAACTAACCCAACACATTTTAGTTTCTTGCTGCCGTTGGCTCCACCAGAAGTTTCTCATTATACTTTCAATTTCTTCATATAGACTTTGGGGGAGGAAGAAACACCCCATAGTATATGTAGGAATTGCTTGGGCAACTGCCTTAATGAGAATTTCTTTCCCACCCAAAGATAAGAGTTTTCCTTTCCATCCAGCAAGTTTCTGACCAATTCTCTCCTTCAGAATAGCAAACACCTATGTCTTTGATCTCCCAATGAAGGATGGGAGGCCCAAATACTTTGTATGTCTAGTATTTTGCATTGGGCCAAGGTTAGTCAAAATCTCTTCCTTAGCTTCTTGGGTTGTATTGGGGTTGAAGAAGATTGAGAACTTGTCAATATTGATCTTCTGCCCCGAGGCATCCTCATATTTCTGAAGGATATGCTTCAGCACCTAGCTTTCCTCCACACTGGCTTTGCAGAAAAGAATACTGTCATCTGCAAAGAGAAGATGAGTGACTCTTGGGCAGGCCCTACAGATGGAAATGCCTGTTAAAAGTTGGTTCCGGACAGCCTCATTAATAAGTGCAAAAAGTCCCTCAGTACAAATGAGAAAGAGGGTTAGAGAGAGGGGATTCCCCTGTTGAAGCCCCCGAGTAGGAGTGATATAAGCATGTACAGAAGATTCGTGATATATATATATATATATATATATTTTTTTTTTTTTGAGGTGACTTGTACTTGGGATTTACCTAGTAATAAGTTTCCACTTGTATTGCTACTTATATCAGTTAAGATTGTGTTACAATGTAATCAGAAGAGCTAAGCTAAAGATTTCTCTTGAGTTCTAGTGTAATCATAAAAGTCAAAAAAGTTGAGTCAATTTGAATGGGTGAGGCGCATATCCGATCTCACTGCAATCTAGTGATTCTAGTTAGGATAAATAAGTGAATTGAATTGAAGTTAGCTAAATTTCACATAAGGGAAATAGGGAATCAGATACAAGAGTATCTGGATTCCCATTCAATCGCCTTCTAGTAGGAATGTGGATTCCCTTTCAAACTGACAGGTATTCAGATTTCCAAGCTTAAAAAAATTACATTTGTTATATATGTCATTTTGAAATTTTAGACTATAGTCATAATGAATTTGTCATAATTTATAGTTTATATTGCGTTTGTCATTATTTATTTGGAGGAATTGTATTTTAAAATTGATATTGGTTTATAAATACAAGGATAGTATGGGAAAAATAAATAATTCTTGATGGGAATATGTACGAAATTCCTAGACATGTGAGATGCAAAAATAGAGAAAAAAATATACGCAAATAATAATAATAATAATAATAATAATAATCACACACAAGACAGTATTTACGTGGTTCGGCAATTTGCCTACGTTCACGGAGTTGCAGGGATTTCACTATTCTTAGGGAAAAATACAGAGTGTGGTTTTCTCTCTAAAAAATGACATCAAAACCCTAAAAATTGTAACAACATTATTTCGGGTCGGGTCATAATCTAGATCAAACACAACTAGGTTCCACAAAACCTAACAATTCCTTTAAGATTCTTAAGAATAAACCGAATATAGGAATAGTTAGATTCCAAGGCATCCAAATTGCAAGACATCGCATTCTAAGAAATCTAGATGCCGGGTGATAGGCCAAAAATA
The DNA here is from genome assembly GCF_002906115.3 of Quercus suber. Lineage (NCBI taxonomy): Eukaryota > Viridiplantae > Streptophyta > Magnoliopsida > Fagales > Fagaceae > Quercus > Quercus suber. The sequence continues at coordinate 216,393 of NW_027070132.1, forward strand.
TATTGACCCCTTGTGATGGATTAATTGATTAATTACCCAAGTTTATTAATTAATCAAATTAATATGCAAAGCGCGTGGTAGCACAAACAAATCACCAATAAGTAAAGTATGCAGCGGAAAATAAATTAACATAGCGATTTGTTTACGAATAGGAAAAACTTACTCGGCAAAAACCCTACCGAGTGATTTTAAGGTTATCACTACCGAAATTCCACTATTATCAGAAGAAGCAGTTACAAGTAAAGAAATCTCAGTACCTTATACCAACTTACAGTTGAACCCTTACCATAATAGCCAATTGGACTTGTTCTGTAGTGACAAATTCTCCTTTTGATGCACGGCTCCAAAGTACATGAATAACCAATTGCGTGTATCCCAGTACGCGACTTCAATTACCAACTAGAAAAGATTGTTGGCAGCAAAGTTCTTTAGTTTATCCATATGATGAAAATCAAGAAGATGTTTGGTTACAAAACCCTACGGTGTACAAACACAGCAACTTCTTCAGAAAAAATGAACTAGGTCAAAACTCTGTCTCTAATCACAATTTGCTTAAGCAAATTTTTCTCAATGCTTGTGTAACTTGTGAACTCTTTGACGACCCTTAAAATGATCCTTTTATATGTCTAGGGTTAGGAGAAAATAAGGCCCAAAGACACATTCACGGATCCGAAGAAAATCATATCAGAATTTTGAAATTCTTAAACCTCGACAAATAGGAGCTGTCGAGAAGCTGTCAAGCAGGTGTCAAGCACACGGGGCTGAAATAGCTTTCTTAAGCTCAATAAATGCAGCTATCGAGCTTTAATGAATTTGCACTATTCAGCTTATTTCTTGGACATACTTGAATTGCTTTAACACTTGATCTTGAAACATTATTTCTTGAAGTATTAAAAACACCTAGATCTACCCAGTTACAAGTAAAATGCGTTTTTTCAAAGGATTAGTCAATTAGATAAAAGAATGACATATGTTCTTAACAAGTGAAACACATATGTCTTAATAATCTCCCCCTTGGGCAATTCGTGACAAAACCACAACAAACAAATGAACATATGAAAGAAGTCATAAATCACTCAACTCTTACTTGTTGAATACAATAAAATCTATCCTAACACAAACTCTTGAAAAATTTTCCAAGAAGAGAGTTTAAGGCAAGTAAGCTTTGACAATTTGTATTTCTGAAACACTTTAAACAAAACTCATCATGGCATCTTAGTGTGAAACAGAAATAATAAATTGCATACAATTAATAAGAAGCATGTGCATAAAGAGAGAAAAGAAACAATATATGTAAGGGTAGGTGAAAGAAACATACATCAATATATAAAGAAAATAAGTACAATGTATATCAAAAATGGTTACAAGACCCAAAGTACAAGAACAATGTATCTATAAAAGAAAAGAAAAGATACATAATATCCTCACTACATCCCTCATATCAACACTCCCCCTAACAAAATGTCCTATACTAACTCTCTCCCTAAGAATGACTACTTTCATATAACCAAAAACTACTCCCCCTTTTTGTCACGAGTGACAAAGGATAGAGTGTCAAGTAGACATCTCATCAGTAGAGCTAGCATCTCCATTATCATCATTAGAAGCATCATCATTGTCATCATCATCAGAAGCCATTGAAGGAGGTGGAGGAGAAGCCTTAGAAGCGAAACCACCCATGGTCGCCTGCCATCGTGCAATACGGCCAACACGAATGTTCACCTGATACAACTCAGTAGAGAGTGTATCCAGGTGAGCATCTGTGTGCTGAAACTACGCCATGATGTTTTCGAGTGACACATCACCCATGGAAGAGAAGGGGGCAGATGTGGATGGAGCAAATCGAGATGGAGGAGCCGAACGGGAGGGAGGAGTTGTTGAATCCGACTGCTGTGACCTAAACTGCACCACACTACATTTAACGATAGCGGTATCTATGGCACACATGAAAGTGAAATGGTCGGACACTAGAAAAAGGAAGGGCAAATGGCGTAAAATACTTGTGATAGGGAAACGAAAGATGAGCTTATCATAGGATGCCGAATCCAGATTAACATCTATAATGAGAGAATGGGTGCAAAACAAAAGTCATCATCATGTTCAAGAATCTAGGACCTTTAGCAAAAGGCCTACATGGTGTAAACTGACGCTCACCCCAATCAAAAGGGTGCTCGTAGGAAATAGACATGAGCTCATCCTTGGACACAATCCTCAGATGCTCACAATTGGGATAGTCGGGAAACTCTACCCTAGGAACCTAAAGCACATCCACAACAAGTTGCGGTGTGACAGGAAAGTGCGTACCTCAAACGTGAGTGAAGAAGTGAGATACTGAACGATCAATTCCATGCATATTGGAGTAAAACTCTTGTATAAGCACAGAAGGATAGGTGACTGAGACATCACACAGTGACTCCCATCCTCGACTGTGAATGACATTGGGAAGGTTGGTGTCGATGAAGTCCGCCAGAATCACTTGGCGTTCAGAATGAATTCCTTGTCGAGAAAAGTTCTCCGAGAAAACCTTTCGGGCATCCTCATCACGGAACCGAAGATGAAAGGGAGTAGGATCAGATGAAGATGATGCCCCAGAACAAAGAGGGTTTTGGGATGGAGCAGATTTTATGCTTAGGTGCCATAGACACGACTAACGTAAACAGAAAGAGAGCGAGAGAAAGAGACAATCAGAAAAGCTCCAAAACAGTTCAAATATAGCAAGTATATTGAAAAGAGAGTACGTATATATAGGAGATGCATGAGCATGTGACATGCAATCGAAAGTTCATCATGGGCTCAGCCCAATCCAATCCTACCAACACACAATTAACTTGCACACATCTAAATGCATAATATTACTGTTATAATGCTAGTGTGATGCAATGCGTCAGATTTTTAAACTCATTTAAGTGAAAACCCATCCCAAAATTTCAACAATAACTCACTAATTTTGAAAAACCCCAAAACTTTTCAAGAACCCCAAAACTTAGGTTTCAAAACATGAAAATGCATGAAAATGAGAGATTAGAAGCTTACCAAGTGAAGGAAAACTTGAAAAAGGTTGAAGAAACCTTGAGGAACAAGTTTGGAGTGATTAGGAGAGATTTGGGAGGAGAACAGACAGAGATATCGAGAGAAATGAAGAATGGATCGCGCTGAACAAATATATAGGCATTTAGTAAATCTCAACAGATAAAGTTGTCGAGAGGTATTGAGAAATCTGTCGAGGAAGGTTTTGACAAAAACAACGTCAACAAACGAAGCTATCGAGAATGTGTCGAGGAACAAAGCAAAGACACAAGAACAGAAGCTTGATCGATCCACCAACTATCGAGAAGCTATCGAGGGGATAGAAACTTCCTTGATTGATCCACCTAACTGTTGAGGAAGTGTCGAGATTGCGATAAGAAAAAGCTGAGGAGCTCGACAGATAGTCAGGTGTCGAGGAGCTGTCGAGCTAGCTTTCAAAAATAGTTTTTCGAGAAAAGAAAAACATAGACATAAATGCAATCAAGCATGCAACTCAACCAATGATCCAATCAACATATTAAGCTCTCAAAATCATCTCTCAATAACAATTTTAAGCACATGGATCCCAAAAACACACACACACACACACTAAACAAATCTAACCAATTTTATATGTCAAAAACAAGTCAAGACAGTTTAGTGAGCATACATTAACACATGTAAACCTTGTAATGGCCAAATCACATTATACTTGCACATGTATTAAGAGTAGCAAAAAATATTGCGTGTTGTGTGTGAAAAACATTGCAAAATTGCATGAGTGTATACATGTTATGACGATTTGAGATATGAGAAAATCACTTTAACTCACACACAATCATAACTGTTTAATGGTGATTATCACCTTTGAAGTACATCCTTTAACTCCCACATCTCCTAGAATACATGCTTGCAATCATATTTAAAGCATTTTTGAACTTTTTGCTTTTTATTTTTCTTTGCATATTTTTCTTTTTAATAAGCATATCATGCATGGACATATAAGAGAGAGAAAAGAAATATCCAATGATATTTGACATTCCAATTTTGCTATGCCGAAGCATACAGATTTCATTCATGATTGACGGGCAACAATGGTGAGATGGTTATTTATGCCTTTCTCTTAGGATTTTCTAGTTCTTCCTGTCAAAAAGAGTGATATGAGTGTTAAGTACAAGAGATCACTTAACCTTACTCATCACAAACACAAGCTACAAAACTCACTTGCTTAGTTGTGCATAGAGATGCTCATCTAAGCTACAAAAGATACAAAGTTTAGAAAACTTTGCTACAAAAGATGCAAAGTTTAGAAAACATTGTTTCAATGGCCTTCCAAGGTACACAAGTACTAATGTACACAAAACACAAACTGTTTTTGTATTTTTCTAATTTTTCAATTTTTTTTTATATGAAAAACAAAATAAATAAAACTGAAAACAAACAAACAAAAACATGTTAAATAAACCAAAGCAAAAACTAGACCGACTCAAAATAAAAGCAATACACACAAGTTATGCAAAAACAAAAACACGAAGAGAGAGAAGAGAGTGATAGAATCACTTGGAACCTTTTTCCTAAACACCTTGGAGGAACCTTTCCTTTGATTAAAACCTTGAATTGGCAGTGAGAGGGAAGAATTGAAACCGTTCAAGTTCGAAAGGAACATGAGGGCTTTAAGAAGATCTCCAAGAGAAGAAAGAGATGATTGAAGCTAATTCTGGCTTCCCGATGCTATCATGTCGTTACTCTGTTGAATGGCTAACCACTTATAGCAATTTGGTCGAGTATGACCGGTAACACCACAATGATGACAGAGATGTTGCTTCTTCTGTTTAGGCTTTTGAGAGTTAGTCTTCTTAGTCATCGGGTTTTTAACATCTTTCTTATCTTGCTTAGGGGGTGCTCTTAAGATAGATTTACCCTTATCTATGTTCTCAATAGCTAAATTAGTTTTAACATCATTGTTCTCAATTTCAACATTATTAGCAAAAGGAACAAAAATAGTAGTACTAGTAGAAGCAATATTAGAGGAAGAAAGAATAAACCCTAAACTTGTTCGATCCAAAGCAGATTTCTGAATGCTGAGCATCTCATCAAAATTTGCACTTAAAGTTCTCTCTAACTGAGCTTTGACTTGAAACAGCTCCACTTCAAACTTCTTGGTCTTTTCAGCCTAGAAATTGTTCTCAAACCTCAGTACTCTAATAGTCTTATTAGCCTCATCAAACTTTATGGACAACTCTTCATGATCAAGTTTCACATCACTTAGTTTCTTGGTGGCTAGCCTATAAAGTTTCTCGTGTTTCTCAAACAGCTTGTATAGTTTCTCATAGGCGATATGGATATCATCTTGATCATCCATATTCTGACACTTAAACTCCACCAATTCTTCTTCTTCGTCCACGTCTTCAACAATCCCTTCAGTAGGATTGATTGAGGCAGTGAAGGCATTCAAGGTTCTGTCATCCTCATTGTTAGAATCATCCTCAGGTTCAGTGTCACTCAAGGTTATAGCAAGTGCCTTGCTCTCCCCAATGCTCTTGAGATATGTAGGACACTCTTGTTTCATGTGTCCGAAGTCATGACACCCAAAACACTTAGGTCCTGCAGGAACAGTGTACTGACTGCCATCCTTTGCATTTTTCTTTCCTTTGTCTTGGCTTTTGAACTGAGAAGAACTAGATTGCCTACAGTCCTCGTCAAAAGCCTTCCTATTGGCATTCTTCACAAACTTCTTGAATTGCCTTGTAATGTAGGACTTCATCTTAGAATCCTCATCATCTGAAGGCTCATCAGTGTCACTGCTCTTGGCCTTCAAAGCCATGCTCTTGCCCTTACTTGACTTGCCAATTCTTGTTAACCCTAGCTCGTAGGTTTGCAAGTTTCCAACCATCTCAGTCAAAGGAATCTTGTCAATATTCTTTGATTCCTTGATCGCTGTAATCTTGGCATGAAATCTCTCGGGTAAATATTTGAGCACCTTTCTCACAATCTTGGGTTCAGAAATGGTTTCCCCAAGATTGAAAGCTGAGTTTACTATGTCCTTAAGCTTGGCATAGAACTCATTAAACGACTCATCCTCCTCCATCTTTATTTCTTCAAAGCTTATAGTGAGCCTCTGAAGCTTTGAATCCTTAACAACTTTTGTTCCCTCATAGGTTGTCTAAAGGATGGTCCATGCTTCCTTTGCAGTTTTAGTAGAGGATATCTTCTTGAACTCCTCATTAGTGACTACACTGAATAAAGCATTCAATGCCTTATTGTTAAAGTTTGCCACCTTGATCTTAGCTTCATCCCAATCAGTCGATGCTTCTTTTTGGCTTGATCCGGCCAATCTCTACAGCTTGCCACACCTTCTCATCCAAAAACGGCAAGAAAGCTCTCATGCGTACTTTCCAGTATGCATAGTTAGTGCTATCATAAAGGAGGAATAATTAATGATTGTCTTCTATCCATGACAAATCAGGGTCAATGGATCAACACAACAAAGATTAAACCTAATCAGAGTGTGCCTGCTCTGATATCACTTAATAGGCCAAAAATGTATTAATCCCTTATGATGGATTAATTGATTAATTACTCAAGTTTATTAATAGCTTGCCACACCTTCTCATCTAAAGACTGCAAGAAAGCTCTTATGTGTACTTTTCAGTATGCATAGTTAGTACCATCATAAAGGAGGAATAATTAATGATTGTCCTCTATCCATGACAAACCGGAGTTAATGGATCAACACAAAAAAGATTAAACCTAATCAGAGTGTGCTTGCTCTGATATCACTTGATAGGCCAAAAACGTATTGACCCCTTGTGATGGATTAATTGATTAACTACCCAAACTTATTAATTAATCAAATTAACATGCAAAGCGCGTGGTAGTACAAACAAATCACCAATATGCAGCAGAAAATAAATTAATACAGTGATTTGTTTACAAATGGGGAAAACCTACACGGCAAAAAACCCACTAGGTGATTTTAAGGTTACCACTCCCAAAATTTCACTATTATCATAACAAACAACTACAAGTAAAGGAATTCCAGTACCTTATACCAACTTACAGTTGAACCCTTACCCCAATATCCAATTGGACTTGTTCTGTAGTGACAATTTCTCCTCTTGATGCACAGCTCCTAAGTACATGACTAACCAATTGTGGGGATCCCAATACGCAACTTCAATCACCAACTAGAAAAGATTCTTGGCTACAAATTTCTTCAGTTCATTCACACGATGAAAATCAAGAAGATGCTTGGCTACAAAACCCTACGATGTACAAACATAGCAACTTCTTCAAAAGAGATGAACTAGGGCAAAATTCTGTCTTCGGTCACAATTTGCTTGGGCAAAATTTTCTCAATGCTTATGCAACTTGTGAACTCTTTGACGACCCTTAAAATAATCATTTTATGTGTCTAGGGTTAAGAGAAAAGAAGGCCCAAAAACACATTCACAGATCCCAAGAAAATCATATCAGAATTTTGAAATTCTTAAATCTCGACAGATAGGAGCTGTCGAAAAGCTATCAAGCAGGTGTCAAGCACACGGGGCTGAAACAGCTTTCTTAAACTTGATAGATGCAGCTGTTGAGCCAACTGTCGAGTTTTAATGAATTTGCACTATTCAGCTTGTTTCTTGGACAGGCTTGAATTGCTTTAACATTTGATCTTGAAACCTTATTTCTTGAAGTATTAAAAACACCTAGATCTATCCAATTACAAGTAATGTACATTTTGTTAAAGTATTAGCCAATTACATAAAAGAATGACATATGTTCTTAACAAGTGAAACACATATGTCCTAACATCGGGGTAATGTGAATTCCCTCATACCAAACACCACCTAATTAAAGAGAAAAAAAAAATAGTTTGACTGATGACATGGGATTCCATACCATATGCATCTTAGAGTCTATGACTTTTTTAGATTAATAAGATACACGTGATAATTCACATCAAAATGTCGATAAACATAATAAATTTTACGTCCATTACGGTGATGATAGATTATTGGCCAAAAAAAAATTGATAGATTTTCTTTTTCTTTTTCCTATTAAAAGATGATATATATATATATATGAAAATGTTAAAATTTCAAATTATTTTATAAAAATTTTTACAAACTTATAATGTGGCTAATATTTATCTATACTACTAATAACAAGATTCCCTATTTGGGCTTCATTATTTCGTACTAAAATATCATCATACAAATTTTTAAACTCTTTAAAATACTCTTATCTTTTAGTTAAATAATTTTAAATTTAAAAACACAAACTGGTTCAAAGAGTAATTTACTTTCTTTGTTTTTTTTTAATTCCTAAGTTTTAGACTTTTTTTTTTCTTAGAAAGATCTTAAGAATTAGGACACTATCTCTATTTCATTTTTAACTATAACACTAAATCAAAAAAATAAAAATAAAAAAGTGTCTCATCGCTCATGTGATTAGGCTAGTTAGCAAGTAAAAATGTGGCATTAGTAGTTGGCCCAAAATAGTGGTCAATGAATGTAAATTGTAAAATCACTAATGAGTGGATTCCAATTAGCTCAACTGGTAAAATCTTTAATAATTGAATAAGAGATCTAGAGTTCAATTCTCGTCTAAACCAAAAACCTAATTGGTGTTTTAGTCTGATGATAAAGAGCTATCATTGGAAGTAGATGCCATAGTTTAAAAGTTGAAACTCTCTTCGAAAAAAAAAAAAAGTCACTATTGATGTTGTGCATGCAACAAGTTGAGGAGACCATTACAAGTAGGCCTACACATGGTGTGGTGCGGCCAGTTATGGGCGTGAATTTTGCACCACACCTATAGAGTGCGGTTTGCCCTCATGCTTGACTGCACCTCACATATGAAGGGTAAGAACCGGTCTACATCAAGTTCGGTTGACCATAGCGGGGCGGTGCGGTTAATTCAGTGCAAAAATAAAACAAACAAATAATCAAAAAAAAAAAAAAAAATATTGCTAATTTAACTAAGTTAATTACTTGACTAATTAACTAGGTTAATCTAGTTGGTTTAAAGGGTCTAAATTTTTAACACATTTGATGGTTCCTTAGTCCTAACTAAATCCGTTGGTGACCATTGTTGGCACCTAGATCTATTTTTAATCCTGACCCGTCAATTCGCCTAAATCTGAAGAATAAAAATAGGGATAGCTTTCCCTACTGATTCCTCAAAAAAAAAAAAACAAAAACAAAACAAAAACAAAAACAAAAAACAAAAAACAAAACAAAAAAATTGAAATAAGTAAGTTCAACTTCCAAACGGAATATTTTCGTGCCCTCACATATTCAGGGCTTTCTGAAAGTGGACCCTTGCTTATTGGTTGTCTTTTTAATTTGCTAACAAGAAGCCCAAACACACCATAACAGGGTCTCAGTTGTTTCACTTTCTAGGTTCAAGAAAGACCTCCATATAAGTAAATTGCTACCTCAAAGGACAAGGTGTTAGCATGGCCGACTCACTCATTTTGCCTAAATGAGACCATTGAACAATACGCCCAAACCAAGTCTAGTCCAATGTTTAGCCATAAATAAATGCCACATTTTTAACATTTCATTCACTTGATTTGATTGCTGCAGAAGGTTGGAGCTCTTATGACTTCATGTAGCTCAGTTTGGATAAGTTGACAATTTAATTAGACCTGAGATTTTTTTTGGTTCAAATAGGGTACCCAAACACTATAACAAGTGATAAATGATTTTGGCCCAGACTAAACATGTCCCAAAAAGTCCAAAAACTTGAGGTTCATGCATGCTAGTTTGGATGTTTTTACCCAAGTGAATTCAAACACTCTATTGCATGTATTTAATTTAATTTTATAAAAAAAGAAAATGTTGTTTGTATTTTTTGCCAAACTTGTTTGCATAGCCAATCTTCCCCCCCAAAATGACATTATAGTTTTTTTTTTTTTTTTAAGTAAACAGTAATACTTATTAGAACACACACGAAAATAGTAATATTAGACTTTAAACCAGCTTTATAAAACATTATTTAATCATAGTACAACTGTAAAAAGGCCTAACCTTTGTAGTTGTAGATTAGGGTTATAAATAACAGATACTAGACACACACAACCAGTATGGGATAAACTTTTTTTTTTTAATAAACAATAATATTTATTAGAACACACATGAAAATAGTAATATTAGTGTTTTAAACTGGGTTTATAATACATTATTTAATCAGAGTACAACTACAAAAGAGTCAAACCTTTGTAGTTGTAGACTGGGGTTATAAACAACGGATACTAGACACACACAACCAATGTGAGATAAACATCTTTTTTTTTTTTTTTGAGTAAACAGTAATACTTATTAGAACACACACGAAAATAGTAATATTAGTGTTTTAAACCAAGTTTATAATACATTATTTAATCAGAGTACAGCTACAAAATGGCCAAACCTTTGTAGTTATAGACTAGGGTTATAAATTGAACGATTTTTAGACCCCTTAACACAACCAGATTAACCTAGTTAATTACCCAAGTGATTTACTTAATCAAATTATGCCAAACTAGGTTATCACAATCAAACAATCATATCAAGTATATAGTAGCGGAAATATAAATAACACAAAGATATGATGACCTAGGAAACCACACGGTAAAAACCTAGAGAGGATTTAACCTAGCTATCCTCAAGGTAAACTTGAATCTACTATCTTGAAAGAATCGAAGTTCATACAATAAGACTTACAAGCCCCCACACTTGACTTCTTATTACTACCCACTAGTAGAACTTACTGACACGACCATGTGCAAGTTTTGAGGCCACAAACTTCTTCTTTCTTGGATTCTCTAGCAAGTAGAAGCACCCACGCTTGTTTTTCTTTAAGATTCAATGACAGCAATTGAGTTGATCATCAAGGTGTAGATAATATCTACTCCTTGAAAACTCTAAGTTTTGTGTAAAGGAAGGCTTCTCTAGATCTCACAAGAGATTTACACAAAACAGCAATATGAGCAACATCTAAAACGTGGTTAGGGTTTGCCTTATATACCTAAAGCAAAAACATAAAACCTTAAACGTTTTAGGAGTTAGGACTGAGTTAAAATTCTGCAGAAAAAAACACATCTGACCTGATTTTCGATTGATCGAGTCTAAGCTTCGATCAATCGAACCAGACCGAGAAGCACTATTAATTCCTACATCATCTTATTCCAACTTTACATAAATAATACAACTTTGAGCATATCTAAACAAGACTAAATAACTTGTTTTGATCATGGTTTGCTAACATTACACATTAGAGTTCTAAATACATTAAATCCTAAGTTTTTAGAACCTAACATAAACAACAGATACTAGACACATACAACTAATGTGGGATAAACATTTTTTTTTTAGTAAACAGTAATATTTATTAGAACACACACGAAAATAGTAATATTAATGTTTTAAATTGTGTTTATAATATATTATTTAACCAAAGTACAACTATAAAAAGGTCTAACCGTTATAGTTATAGACTAGGGTTATAAATAGCGGACACTAAACACACAACCAAAGTTGAATGGGATCAAAGTGGACTGGACACATTCACTCCAATTAGTTAATGATTTAGCCATAACCAAAGCCCGCCCAAGCCCAAGAGTGATTTTTTATTTTTTTATTTTTTTGAGAGGACATTTCAGCCAAATATACTATGCAACGTAACTTCTCCTATCATATTAAATAAGGTCTATGCAAGAGTTTTGTAAATAATTAAAAAAAAAAAAAAAAAAAAAAAAAAGAGTCCTGTAAAAAGAGAACGGTTCTAAAAATCTTAATAGGACATACTTTGTGGATTGTTAATCTCATGACTTGATAGATATTGCACTCATTATGGTTGACTTGGAGGAAAGCCTAAGAGTTCAAATTGATAAAATTTACATAGACTTTGTGGGATTTTGATTTCTTGTACTTCGGAAAAAGTAAAAATAAAACTGAAAGATTTTAATTTGTTTGTGTATGCGCGTGAGGAAGAATTCATAGCATTCCATCAGCCTTTTTTCTTTCTAATTACACTGCTTGCTACCTTAGTTGGACTAGACTTTCAAGCCCTAAAAATCTCCCCAGTTGAAACACATTTTGCAATGATCTTTTAGTCTTTGCGTGGTTGGCAGGACAGCAACTGTGTGCCTAAAAATTCTTTACTGTTCCATATTACTGCCTTTATTCCTTCCTTTCTTGTAGTTAGGCCTGTTCAGATTCTACCTGCAGCCGACAAAACCGGTCTGCACTGATCCCAACCGCACCCATTTGAGCTTCACCAGAGGTGTATGGCGCGTTGGTTGGAGACGATTTGCAAGTACCAACGATGGCCAATGCGACAAGCGGTTGTGGGTTTTGCATTCCGATGTGTAACCGAACCAACCGCCATGTATGTATATCTATATATATATATATGTATATATATAGTTTAACATATACGTATATGTGTATGTTATTATGTTTCAGTTTTAAAATAAAAGAAATTTCTAGAGAGAGATATAGAGTACCAGTGTTGTGCAATAGAGAAAAGAGGCATGAAAGTGAGAAAGGAGAATGAAGGAAGAAGAGAAAAAAAAAAAAAAAGGGTTAAGTTTAGTGATTTAAAAAGACATCGTTCCATTAATTATTATTTTTAATTTGATACAAAATGACGTTGTTTTGGAACTAATATTAATTTTAATAATAAGTTCAAAACGATGTCATTTTAGTTTGTAGGTTAATTTTCTAAATCTCTTTTAAATGTTGTCTTCTCTTATCTCTAATCTCTTGTCCACCTATTCCCCTCTCTCTCTCTCTCTCTCTCTCTCTCTCTCTCTCTCTCTCTCTCTCTCTCTCTCTCTCTCTCTCTCTCTCTCTCTCTCTCAGCCCTTACCTTCACTACTAGCCCACCACCGTCGTCCATTGGATGCCATTGTTTCCAAGGTTTCCCCTCTCATCTCTCCTCTTTGTCACAACTATTATCTAGAAATTTCAAAAAATGTTTTGATGCTTAATACCTAGCTACTATGGTTCTCCTTTCTATGCTTTCTTCCAGGTATGAAAATTTATATAATGCTCAATATATACCTACTTCTCCTTGCAATGCTTTTTAGAAAGATGGAGAATTTGTTTGAAAATTTTGTGAAAGATTTTGAACATGTTTTTCTGTTTGTTTTTATTGAATATTTGGGTTGTTTAATATTTCTATGTGGGTTGCTTGATGATTCAGAAGAGATTTATAGAGAGAGATAGAGTCTGAAGTAGGAGTAGAGGGTTGTTATGAGGGACGTGAATAACACAGAAAGGCCTCAAGTTATATAGTGTGAAGTAGTGTGGTAGGCCTAAGATAGTGCCAAATAGGGGATCAGTGGAAAGATGCTTGGAGCTTGTATGGAAATTTATAAGGAAATTGCCTTATGAGTTATTGTGAGGTAAGATATTAGTTGAGTTTGAACATAAAAAAAGACTGTTGGACCATTTCTTATAATAAAGAAATTGTTGACCCTCTTTTGGTTCCCTTTAAAATTAATGCCCCGTTCACGTTTTGTTGGGCTGCGAGACTTCTCCCACTTCAAATTAACACTACAATTTAAGGAAAAAATGCTACCGCCACAATAATTTATACAATTTTTACCGCCACAATAATTTATATAATTTTTGTCACAACTCAATGAAGAAAAATTGGTGTGTTCACAGCTCCACTGCTTAATTTGCTACATGAGCAAATTGCGGCAAAATTGTGTAATTTTTGCCAACTTTGCACTTTTTCCATTTTACTGTTGCTCCCTTTTTTGTATTTATGCTCGCTGCTCGCATACTCTTGTAAATGGATACTTCATATTCGCTTTTTATATTTGTGGTTGATATCAATTGAAAGACCCTGCACTGAGTCACACCTTGCAAGATTTTTGCAACGACTAGTGACACCATAAATTTAACATTTTTTTTTTTAAACAGTTAGGCAGAGTATGATTGTTATATAATATAAGTGATATTAGAAGCGATTGAATTCTATATAAAATGATATTAGATTAATAATAATCTACCAATTCAACTCATTATTAAAAGAAGAAGAAAATAAAATTTGTAAAAAATTGTTAATGGATGGAGGATTGTTGTTTTTGCAAAATAGTGAACAGTGATTCCTATTTAGAGCATAACAAATTAATGGGTCATGCTAATGAGTGTTCTTAGGGCATTGGTTAACAATCAATTTTAAGAAAGTTTTGATACAACTTTTATGGAAAATAAAAGAAGCTGTTAAAATATTAATTGTTTTTTTTTCTTTTCTTATAAAAAACTTTCTTTAAATGAATTATTAACCAATGTTCTAAACTCTAAGGGCATTCATTAGCATTTTTCTAAATTAATAGTGGGAGATATTTTCTTGCACAAAGTACAACCCGGAAAGTGAGGTACAAACACATAATGTACAGTGTTTTTTGTTTTTGTTTTTTTTATTATCATCATTATTATCGGACAAGCTGTCCGACGTTTCTTTTTCAGTTGCACAAATCTTTATTGTTAGTTGTCCAACATAAAAATATCAGTATACATCAACAAACCAAAGACATTAAAACTGAAGGTTAAAATTTAAGGGACCAAGAAATTTTCATCAACCGTTTAATTACAATTGTTAGTACATTATTACGATTATTCCATGATAAAAACAGTATCAAATGGTTGACTTCATAAGAAGGTGATGTTACTTAAATTACAACTTGACAAGTTGTGAAAAGTTGCGTTTCTAACGTTAATGTAAAATTTAAAGAGAGCCAAAAAGAAAGAAACTTGTGCATTTGGTTTAGCTTTTTTGGGTATTTACTTAGCTTATTTTCTTAGTTCAACTTTTTAAAAGCTTACTATTTTAGGTACAATTGTATTTTAACCCACTTTCAGTAAATAAAAAAATTTTAAAAAAATCTCATAGATAGGTATAGGATTCTGCAGAAAGCCGTATTCAATGAAAACACTAATCCAAACGATTCTTCCATTAGCTAAAGAAGGGGTCTGAGATTCAATTTAATTTTTTTAGATGAGTAGGTATGTTCTTTATTCATGTGAAAGGAAATTGTTAAGTCGTGTATGTGTTGTATATCTTTATGTAGGAGACTTAACAAAAAGAGTAGAACATACTCACAACCCAACATGTTTTAATCTAAACAAATACCATTACACCATGAAAACCAAACTTTGTTGTATTGTATGGTTTTGCATTCCTACTCTGTATCTCGACGAAAAATCATGCTATCATCACCACACACACACACACACACACAAAGGAGAAAATTGTATTTCGAGAACCAAATTTGTGAGATTCGTAACCTATGCTTAATGGTATAGTGTCGCATTCCTACTCTGTTTCTCGACAAAAATCATGCTGTCATCACCCCACACACACACACACAAGAGGAGAAATTTAATGCATTTTGAACACTGAATTTGTGGGACTCTTAACCTATACTTAAAATATATATAAACTACCCACTTCATTTTCCAAGATTATATAAAGGTTCCATCCTATTTTCTACTTGATTGTTAAAATCTGAAATAGGATTTGGTAGGAAATTTCCTGACCATTAGTTTTGTTCTCTCCCTTCCTTTCTTCAAAAGGTTTTGAACCATGAATCAAGTCTTGGAACCAAATAATTGTTGTAGGGATGAGGCAAATTCCATTTGTTTTTGTTAAAAACTGATGTAAACCTTATGATGTTACTATTTCAAATTAATTGATGTATATATATATATATATATATAGGGTTGGGTTCAAGTTATACCTGGTGTAACTTTAAGTAATGTTACACCACTCAATAACTTTTAATTGGATACGAATATTGACAAATCCACCGTTAGATTACATTATTTTTATATATTCTCCATGCCTGCAAAATTTCAAAGCGATCAAAGATTAATAATCATGTCATCAATCAATTTTAAAATTCAAGTTTTTATAGTTTAAATAATGCATAAAATATGAGTTTATGGATTAAATGGTACATAACATCCGATTGATATGAAAATTGGCATGCATGTTAAGAATATATAGTATATGTAATTCAACGATTGGATTTTCAAAATATTAATTCAATAACAAGTTATTAGGTGATGTAACATTGCTTAAAATTACACCAGGTGTAACTCTAAGCAATGTTACATCACTCAATATTTTTTAATTGGATAAAAATTTTGACAAATCTACTGTTAAATTACATTATCTTCGTATATTCTTTATTCTTGCAAAATTTCAAGATGATCAAAGATTAATAGTCATGTCATCAATTAATTTTTTAAATTAAAGTTTTTGTAATTTAAAATAATGCATAAAAGATGAGTTTAGAAATCAAATAGTAAATAACATCCAATTGGCATGAAAATTAGCATAACTGTTAAAAACATATAGAACATGTAATTTAATGGTGAGATTTTCAAAATATGAATTCTATAACAAGTTACTGGGTGGTGTAACATTGTTTAGAGTTACACCACTTAATATTTTTTAATTAGATTCGAATTTTGACAAATCTACCCTTTGATTATATTATCCTTGTATATTCTTCATATTTGTGAAATTTGGAGGTGATAGATTAATAGTCATGTTATCAATCAATTATTCAAATTCAAGTTTTTGTAGTTTAAAATAATGCCTAAAATATAAGTTTATGGATCGAATGGTAAATAACATCCAATTAACATAAAAATTGGCATGAATGTTAAAAACATATAAAACATGTAATTCAATGGTAGGATTTTCAAAATATGAATTTTATAACAAGTTATTGGATGATGTAACATTACTCAAAGTTACACCAGTTATAATTTGAACACAACCCTTATATATATATATATATACACACACAAAAGGAACCAAATAAAGTCAGCATGAGAGTGACCACATATTTAGTATCCTCTTTCTTGATATTAAAGTTAGTCAAGACGGCAAGACCAGGTGGAAAGTCAAGGGCAAAAAATTCTATTCTTATCGTCGGTTCCTGCTAGCAGATAGAAATTAGGAATTCAAACCAAAGTGAAGTTGTCTTCTCCATTTTTTTTTTTTTTTTTTTTTGGCACTTTAGACTGTACTTGGAAAACTTGAAAAGTATATGATCTGTAATTTCCAAGAACTTTGTCTGCAACAACTTTTGTCCCAAATTCTTTTCAAGCGTCGAGAAGGCTTGATTATTATACACAATTGTGAATGGGACTTGCTAATTGTTAGTGGAAAATTTTTTAATACTCCGGGAGCACGGAGACTTTTCTCATAACGGTATAAATTAAAGATTAATAAATATTTAATTATAAGCTTTTTTTTTTTTTTAAGATATAATTACAATATGATGTTAACTCTGCAGCTCAAACATTTTTTCCCCTAAATCTCAAGGACCTTGTGCATGAGGAGGTGTCAATTCAGTTATAAAGCTCTTATTAATGATTACAGTATATATTACAGTCTTCCTCTCTCTATACATATATATATATATATATATATATATATATATAATATATTATTTTTTTTTTTTTGTTAATGATTACTGTGGGGGAGAAAAACCCAGCCCAACTTATTGGCCCAAGGCCTGAATGAGGAACACTCTTCATCCGAGGAGATGGGGCCTTCAGTCGGATGCCCACGCCAATGGGGGATGCCTGGAGATGAGCAAGTATACCATCCGAGAGATGCTCATATGTCCGAGTAGTCATGCGTCCTCGGATCCGAAGAGGTTTGATCAAACACGAGTATGGGAGGTTCAACTGATCTATTTGACAAGTGTCAAGAGGGAGAGGAACCTCGGACACACATAAAGATAACGGCAACAGAGAAATATCAAGGAGGCATACTCCAACCACCACATTTAATGCACTGCACCTAACTTCCTGACCGCATTTATGTGGATAGGACCCCTGAACAGTGCTTTCTCAGCTACCGCCACTCACATAAGGCTAAAAGTGGGGTGATGGGACATGTACTCAAGTGGGTACCTGGATGATGAACAAGTGGACGGAGGAGATGTAAGAAGGCAATGCTATATAAGGGAAGGGTACCTCTGATAGAGGGGGATCGAAAAAGAGGAGAGGAAAAGGATATATGAGATGGTTGTAGCCCCAGGAATTGTAACCTTATATGATCAATGAAAAACATCTCTTCGGACGGAGTATTCATATTAGTCCGAGAGCACATTAATCCAAATCTTCCCATTCGCATCGCTGTTTGATATTGTTATTTTCATTATTAGCCTAGCTCTTTCACCCACTCTCTACAAAATTATTGTTTTGGCTCGGTGGGCCAAGGACCCATACCTTTTTGGACTTGGGCTGCAAAAACTGACCCTACAATTACAGTGTCTATATATATATATATATATGAGATGGGTTCAAGTTACATTTAGTGTAACTCTAAAGAATTATACACTATTTAAACCATTGGATTTAAATAGATCCAAAGGTAAAATTAATAAAAAAAAAATCATAAATGCTAATATTCTAATTGATATCATTTATTACTCTTTATTTAATACATTCCATACTTATTTCTAAACTCAAAAAAATTTATAAGTCTAACTAAGGGTGTTCGCGGTGTGGTGCAGTTTTAGGTCATTTTTAGCACCGCACTTTGTGGTGCGATTTAAGCAAAATCATAACTGCACCGCACCTTATTTTTGCGGTCACATGTGCGGTGCGGTGTGGTGCAGTGCGGTTTAGAGATAGCGAAAACCATAACTGCTCTGCATTTCATTTTTGTGATCGTGTATAAAATGCGGTTTGAAATTAATATATTTTTCAGATTTTGGGATTTTCCTTCCTAGCAAAAAACTGATTTCCCCTTTTGTTTTGGGCCAAGTCTTAAAATATTGAGCTAATTTTTTTTTATTTTGGGTTGACTTTCCTAATTAACACTTACAAGGGTTATTATAATTTTTTTTTTTTTTAAACTAGGGTTATTAAACTTTTTTTTTTTAGAAGTATTAAATTATTAATTAATAATATATTTAATATTAAAAAAATAAATATATAAATATATAAAGAGGGTACAGTGCGGTGCGGTTTGTGCGGTTTTCTTATTATAAAACAGCAAACTGCATTGCACCATGCGATGCGATGCATTGTTACTTGCGGTGTAGTGCGGTTATGCCATTTTGCGGGCGGTTTTGGTGCGGTTTGTGCGGTTTGGTGAACACCCCTAAGTCTAACTCTTTTTCTCTCCACTACACCTCTCTCTCTCTCTCTCTCTCTCTCTCTCTCTCTCTCTTTGCACGTTTCTCTCTCTATCTTGTTCACGACTCTTCCACCTCCACTCTCTCCTTCTATTTGCACGTTTCTCTCTCTATCTCCTCCATGGCTCTTCTACCTCCACGGCTAGGTTGCCAGTAACCAAAAAAATAAAAAATAAAAGCCACAACATGCCTAACTTTGATTAATAACAAAAATATTTCTATGTTGTTTGCTATTATGGATGAAAACCAATTATGCACGAATACATATGGTGTTGCTGTGCCGTTTTATTGCTTGGTCCTTTGACATGTAGATAATAACTATAGTTGGAACCAATTATGCACAAATACCCCTGAGTTGATTTGTGGAAGTAGGTAAGAAAGTACCTTATATATATACAATTGGAATTTCCTAACACAATTTTTTAATAAAAAGTTCGTGAAAAAAAAATTAAAAAAAGAGGGATGATCTTGCAATTACTAGAGAATTGGAGTATAAGAGTTCTTAACTATTTATTTAGGAGTCTGATAGCAATTACTAGAGACGTGCAGTGGAGAGAGAGTAAGAGTCAGACTTATAAATTTTTTGGGTTTAGAAATAAGTATGAAATGTATTAAATAAGGGATAATAAATGGGATCAATTAGAATATTCGCATTAATGAGGGTTTTTTTTTTTTTTTTACCGTTAGATTTACTTAAATCTAATAATTTAAATCTATAAGGTAAATAAATAATCGCCGATCTGGATTGGGTTTTCAAAGGAAATTGGTTTCCACTAAAGTAATTACTGTACTTCTTCAACTCACTTATTAGTAAGTTAAAAAATTAAATTCATGATATGACCTACCATTCATGCGAGAGTATAGAGCATATTTTAGATTATTGAATAATTTTCCTTTTTCTTTGGTTTACATATCTTAAAAACAAATCCAAAGTTCAAATCCTCTCACTCCCAATTATTGGTATATTTAAAAATAAAAAATAAAAAATAAATAAAACTTCAAAGATTTTTAAAGAATCCTAAATCAAATTAAACTCATTTAGACATAATTAACAAAAAAAATTTCTATCCCGCTTTGAATGTTTCGCTTTATTCTCTAATAATCACAATTCACAACATGTCACAATTTTTTTTTTTTATATTATAAATTAACCAAAGTTTTAAATAAATAAATAAAAGTGACATATCGTTTTAGGTGGAACATAAATGGGAACGCTCAGTGCGGACATGATTGCTATTCTAGGCATAACAATGGGGTTGATAGCATTTTATTGTATTTGGTTTTGATATACCATCAAATCCTTGGTTAGGATTATATATCCTCCGTTCCATTTTGTTAGTTCTTCTTTTTTCTCTTTTCATGCTCACTTCTGAATATGATTATATGTGATACATTATGATTGATTTTGAAAGAACTAATTGTAAATTATTACGTGTCAAAATCTCATTGGTTTAAATTCTCACGTGTCCCTAATGGAGTTGTCAAAATAGAAAAAATGTACACATGCCTACATCCCAAGGTTAGAAAAAATCTTGACCGAAGGTTAGAAAAAATGTATCACATATAATCCCAAGGTTAGAAAAAATGTACACATGCCTACATCCAACATCCAAGGTGCACAATTTACCTCACACACACATACACACAAACTTAAAAGACAAACTCTAACTAAATGGGCTGACCTAAATCGAGAGAAAAAAAAAAACCATTAGAATCTTATCTGTGTGATGTGTCATTGCTTGCCTCTGGTAATCTCATTGTATACTTTACTTCATGCATACATGCAAAACATAGAAAAGAAATATATAATTTACAATATTTTTAATAAAAAAATCTCATTAAGAACTCAAATTGTAATATTTTTACATTTATAGAGTATATATTGATGCAATTAAAATTTTAGGATTTGATGTGAAACTAAAACTAAATTTTAAATGCTTCTCAAAAAAAAAATTTAAATTTTAAATATTTTTTACGTTCTTACCCCTAATCATTTAAGAGGTGGAATAATGGAATAGGATGACATCTTTGCAACTATGTTTTATCTTTTCTTCGAGGGAAGATATCTTTTGTGCCCACTCCATAGAGCATGTGGAGGAAATAATTCCCATTTCCCTAAATATATGCACGCACTAAGAGGGTGATAGAAAAAGAAAAATTAAAAAAACAAATGTACAACTTACAATTGGTTTGAACCAAAAAGAAAAGGCATGAAAAGAAGATTAAGCTGCAAATTTTTCATTTTTTCTCTTCAATTATAGGACGAAGTTTAACTTGGTTTCTCAATTGTATTAGTTTCTAGAATTTTCAAAAGTAAATGAGTGTCATTTTACTATCTCATTTCCATTTAAAGCAGATTTTTTTTTTTTTTAAATAGTTGAAGTTTACTTGATTTCAAAACTTATACACTTCCTATAGTACCTTCTTTTTTCAAAAAAAGAAAAGAAAAAGAAAAGGTTCTATTGACATGTTAGCTATTATCCATTAAAATTTAAAGGAGTAAATATTGAAAGAAAAAAATCGATTTGATTTTGAAAATAGAGAAATTAAATTGACACAATAATAATAATAATAATAAAGGAATAAAATTAAAACTAAATTAGTTGTTTAACAAAAAAAAAACATTGATCAGAAGGGAAGAAGACAAAAGAAGGAAAGCAAAAACATTGAAAAGAAACCACAGACAAGAAGAAACAGAGGGGGAGTGCATGGTGGGTCCTTACTGTTACATTGAATAAACTATGGAATAATGCATAAGCCCCAATGAGAGTCCAGCAAAGACTCTCAGTCAGTCAGCCTCATCAAGAAGAGTAATACTTTGTAAATTTTTTTTTTTTTTTCAAAAATTCTTGTATAACATAAAATATCACAATTTTTATGGCAACTGTCTACATGGCTAACTATAAGCCTGAAGAAAAAAAATTGTGTACTTATTTTAAAGTAACATGCTATTAATCACAGCCTACTATATAAGATAATTATGCTAAAAATTATGACTTTTTAGGTGATATACAATTACTTTCTTTGGTCGTAGATTACTTATTTTTGGACTAACGACCACTTTTTGAAACAGTTGAAGATGATGGTGACTGAGATAGAAGAGAAACAGCGCAGCCACTCCAGTCCAGTCCATTACGTGAATTTCATTCCATGGAATAAAAATAAAGTGTTAAATCCATTTTCTTGTTTCTTGTTGACCCTAATTTCTATGAAATTTCCGAGGTTCTTTTCTTCTTTTACTTTTGGAAAGACTTGGAATTTGTTTATTTCCAGTGAAGTCCCATTCATCCAAAAAGATATTGGCTAATCCATATCCAAAAAGACAAATTCCATCTACCCAAAACAAGAGAGATATGGGAATGGCACAAGCCAAAGCCTCCTTTTTTACTAATTTAAATGCTTAATTACCATGCTTGTTGCTTGTCTAACCTGTCATGGAATATGCTTGACCTATTCACACAAACGACCCCACATTTGACAACTAAAATAGGAACAAGCAAAGTATGGGCAGTAATTATGTCGTTTAATACTTATTCCAAGTGTCAACTATTTTTTTCTTTTTCTTTTTCTTTTTTTCTTTTTTTTTT
>NW_027070132.1:241505-246644 GCF_002906115.3 Quercus suber
TGTAATGAGGATGACAAATTAGAATGGGATTCACACTCCCAAGTCCCACCACCAAAACAAAGATACAGCTCAAATGGTAGCCGCCCACCTTTTCGAGTTTTCTCCACCCAAGAGAGAAACCCAAAAATCAATGATTTGCATGAACAAGAGAAAAATGTTGAATATGCCTCCAGACAATTGTGTAACTACGTAGATGGCATGCACATGGAAACTTTTAAATGTAGTTTAGCAAGTTCTAATCAAAATGGAAAGAAAAAAAAGAAAAAGTAAAAATAAATATGGGACTTTACAACACCTTACATAAAAGGGGTTCAAAAAGCATGATGCATGCAATCCCTCATATTACTGGTAAAGGACATTGCGTACTTGAAGTCTCAAAAAGCTTCAAAGATCTTGTTGGATCCACAGCTAAATCTTCATAAAATATCCTTCAACCAGGAATAGAACTATAGAAGCATTGTCTATAGTGAAAAGTCCCCTCTATTTATCTACCCCTCTATAATAAAAGGCTAAATTTCCCAAACAGACATTAGGGCCATTTCCAGCCATAAAGTATGAAAAACTTGTCAAACGAATTAATGGAATGCATCCATTCAAATCTTGTTGATGGAGACCTTTTTCACTATCGAATCTGTTCATTGGGCGCTAACAGAGTACAGAGAACAAACAGAAAGTAAATTATTTTTGTTCCTTGAATGTCCGTGCGCATGTCATCACAACAGTTGGTTTGTAGTCTGTACCATCCAAATGCATTTATATCTTTAGTGTGAGCCCAAAAGTTCTTTGACACGAGGTTTTGCTTATAGATATGTATAAAAATAGTAAAACTTACCCACAGTTCTTTTAGGTGTTGTGGATTAAGTTTTTTAAGGACAAAATTGGGAAATGCCCCATTTGGATAAAAATAGCAGCATAATGCCATTTTCTTCAAACTATATAGGGAAATGCCCCTCTTTGTAACTCGATTTTCTCAAAATCGAGTTATTAAAAAAAAAAATTCTGGAGCCGTATAGCGGCGTTTTTAAGGACCTATAGTGACATTTTCAGGATCTATAGTGACGTTTTGTAACTCGATTTCTATAAAATCGAGTTATAGGCAATTTTTTTAATTTTTTTTTACTTATAACTCGATTTCTTATAAATCGAGTTAAAAAACGCCACTATAGGTCCTAAAAACGTCACTATAGGCTCCTAAAAAACGCCACTATAGGGCCTAACTCGATTTTGAGAAAATCTAGTTACAAAAGAGGGGCATTTCCCTATATAGTTTGGAGAAAAAGGCATTATGCTGCTATTTTTACCCAAACGGGGCATTTCCCAAATTTGTCCAGTTTTTTAATTAAATTCAAATACATAATTGTTTTAACCAATAAGACACAGTAAATCTTAATGTATTGCATTTAAGGAATTATATCTAAATTTTATCCATAATTTATATATAAGAATACATTATGTTGGTTAGTGGCTGTATGAGGGTAAAGTGAGTCATTACCTCCCATAAAAAAGAAAAAGAAAAAAGAAAAAAGTGAGTCATTACCGAATGTAGTTGGTGTGTGTGGTTATTATTATTATTATGGACAAACAAAGTCTTATGAACCTTCATATAAAAAGATAACCAATGACTTCTTGATTTGTTGTTACATTCATTTGTGTAGTACCTGTGTTCATCCTTTAAACAAAGATTCGATCGAAGTAAGCCCTACAATTAATTAAGAGAGCTGTCTAGAATCTGTACTTTGTATATAGCTTATAGGCAGTAAGAACATGCTAGTTAGTGGTCAGATTAACATTCTAGTTGACAAAAAGGAAAAAAAATTGGTGAATAAATAGGATAGGAAATTTGTAAATCCTTTTCCAAAAGTTGGCAGTTTTAGTTGACCTCAGTATGAGGGCCGAAAATATTGAAACAATACTCGAAAAGATAGTCAAATATAATTCTCATTTTTTCCCCTTAAGGAATATCATTCTCATCTTAGAAGATAGAGCGGGGTTCATTTTGTGATTCTATAGGTAGAAGTGAATAATTAGGATAGTTTTTAGAGGAGATTATACATGGTCAGTGGCAAGGTGTATTTCTAAGGTTCAATCCAAAGTCTTCACCTTAATAAAATATAAGGGTAAGTAAGGGTGTATTGAGTTATTGGCAACAAAATTATAAATGTCAAAATATTTAAATTAGAAAGTAGTCCGATATACACTTAATCCTTGAAAACACATAAATTTAAATATCAAATTGTTTAAGTTTCTACCAACCATCTTGACTAGTATAAAATCATAAACTTATAATAATGAGTTTTGTATATTCTTAATATCATATATGCTAGTAACTTCAAAACGGTATATTGATAATAACCAATATTAAAATATTTTGTGCCAAATTAAACTAATGAGTATAATATTTATAAATTTGAGATGGTAGTGGTACTACCGTACTAGTGAGATAAATCAAGGGTTGTGCCAATGTGCAACTTATTGGCTTGGGCACCATAAAACCAAAGGAAAAAAATTGGAAAATTACACCAAGTTCCAAACAATCTCATTAGTTAGCAATGTTTCCAAACTATTTAGGAAACTAACATCTCAAGATTTTGCTCTCTGAACTCGAGGCTGACAAACACGATTTCTATTTGTGGAACTCAAGTATGAAACACTCAAGTTCCTACTCTACACATTTAAAGAAAAAAGAGATAGAGGAAAACCCCAAACACCTGAGGAAGAAGAAAAGCTCTGCAACAAATCCTTCGCTTGGAGCCCTTGCCACCACTACTTGGAGCTTTCGCTGCTTGAGTTCAGTCCGAGTCAGCCACCATCGCTTGGATTCAGTTCAAGCTGAAGTGTGGTTAGGGAGATCTGGGTTCGTTGGCAGAGCCGAGTGCATGGGTTCTTTGTTTTTTTATCTCTCTGGGTTTGTTGTTTTTGTTAGAGGTTTGGGTTTGTTGTTTTTTATTTGTCTTCTCTTCTTCTTTGTTGATCTGTATCTGCTTCTTCTTTGTTCATTTGCATTTGCTTCTTTTTTGTTCTTTGATCTCTATCTTCTTTGCTGTGTTGTTCTTTTTTGTCAATTTCATTATGGAACTTGAGTTTTAAAGACTCGATTTCCACGTGAAAAAAAAAACATAAAACTCGAGGCTTTGTGGCTCAAGTTGAAAGAGCAAAATCAAGCTTTTCAGACTCTAGTTGTTAATTTTCTAAATAGTTTGAAAACATTGCTAATTAATGCAATTGTTTGAAACTTGGTGTTAGTTTCTGATTTTTTCCTAAACATAAAACTCAAGGCTTTGTGGCTCAAGTTTAAAGAGCAAAATCAAGCTTTTCAGACTCTAATTGTTAATTTTCTAAATAGTTTGAAAACATTGCTAATTAATGCAATTGTTTGAAACTTGGTGTTAGTTTCCGATTTTTTCCTAAAACCCACAACCCATTTGATAGTTTTGAGAGGAAAACAAACGATATAGCATTGCGGTTTCTACGAAGTGGGTTCAAACTTCAAAATATATACCACTTTCCTACGCTTGTAGACGCATATGTGCTTTCACATTCTCTTACTTTCATTATACTTCCTCTAACAGTCCCTTCCCATTCTCATAATATAGTATTTCTTTATGCCATTGGATTGGATATCATTGGCAAATCTTTTCACTGTACACAGCACCATATGATACCCAGAAAACCTTTGCACTGTAGATTAGGAGCACCAGCACCAGCCCTACCTAAAATCTCTGTCGAGAATTCACTTTTCCCGCAAAGTGCATGCGCGTGAAAGCTACTGAAGCATTAATCAATTCAGTGAAGATGACAGAAAGCCATTTTTAAGTTTTAACCTCCACAAATCTTGCACTATCTGATAATGTGCAAGCTAAACTTAACAAAAGACGTGGTCTTCTAGGAGCTCACAATATGTATAAGGTAAAGAGTAGGTCTTAATAAATATACTAATCGTTACAATTTTTTTTTTATTTTTTAATTTTTTTTTATGAACAATCATTACTATGATTCTTTGTGTTCTTAATCCATCCATTTTAGCAGATTATCATGGAATATTCATTCAAAAGAGACAAAGGTAAAGCTAAATTATAATCACCCATTAATTTCTTTTGCATTTCACATGTCAACTTCACAACTAGTACTTTGAACTAATTATAAAAAGAGTGTCAAATTAGGCCCAGTTGGCAAACTACCCTTAATTAGCAATTTAGCATAGACATAGGCAAAGCCAAGTACGTACGTTGGCTAATTAAGAAAACAAACATTAATTTCTATGGTGGGTCTAATCTAATGGTAGGGTGAAGATCTGTGACAGTAGGAGTTGAGGCTAAGCTCGAGGGAAGTGCGAGAAGCATTGATTCCATCATCTACAGAGCGATAACAGCTGGTGTACATGTAGTGCCCATTGGTGGTGTAAGGGTTCGTGTTGCAGAAGCCATTGATGTCTTCAGCATGCATGGGGAACAGTGGGAGAGTTTCTTTCTCACCAGCTTCCACTTCTTCTTCTTCTTCTTCTTGTACTCCTAAGTTTTCTTCCATTAATCTTCTCTTATCAAAGAGAGTACTGTAGGATGAAGAATAGGAATCAACCCCTACACATCCAGAGTTGTGCCCAATAGATCCACCAACTCCACCATTGTTACCTCCATTTGATATTGAGCAGTCCTGTTTGAGACAAACAAGCATTAGAGAGAGAGTAAAGGCTAGCAAGAAAGATTATAAAAGGACTCAAATAAATAGAAAAATTACTACTTTTTGCATATTATATTTACCATTTTAACTAGTCTTAGTGCACTGCATGGTGTTTTCCTCTAATTAGTTTCGCCCAAAATGAAATGGGTTTCTCTATCTTCTTGAAAGCTTTAATATTTTACTGTTTAATAAGAAGAAAACCGAATGGATATATGTACTTCTTTTTATAGATATTTTAAGGGTCTGGAGAAGGATTGTCTAGCTTGTCACTCCCTTTATTGAAATCAGATACGAAAAGATGCGGTCTTTGTATAGTAATTGCAGTAGATCAAGCTTGCACTATATATGATCACGTACATGGTCTCAAGTTTTATGTCGGTTTCTTGCTATTTCTATATGTTGCAACTTGCAAAAGAGATGGTTTTTAACTACAAGAACTTATATAACTCTGAAAAAAAAAAA
>NW_027070132.1:249394-256448 GCF_002906115.3 Quercus suber
TTCTGTTTAACACTTAGATAATTACCAAAAGTTATTAGTTTCCCCATAGGTTTGAGTTTGAGGACCATGCAAGACCTTAGTTCTGTCTAACACTTAGATAATTACTAAAAGTTATCAGTTTCCCCATAGGTTTGTGGTCCGAGAAGCCATGCAAGATCTTGGTTCTGTCTAACACTTAGATAATTACCAAAAGTTATTAGTTTCCCTATAGGTTTGAGTCTGAGGACCATGCAAGACCTTGATTTTGTCCAACACTTAGATAATTGTCAAAAGTTGTTGGTTTCCCCATAGGTTTGAGTCCGAGGACCATGCAAGACCTTTGCTCATGTTTCTGTTAAGTGGGAAAGGGTAGGCGATCCGAAGAGCCAGACTTCTTTTAGATTCTGCATATCACTCAGATAGATGTTTGAAGTAGTTAATCTCCTCAAGGGCTGTGGTCCAAGGGTTCGTACAATGCCCTGATTCCGTTTAACCCTTAGGTAGTTGCTGAAAGTTATTAGTTTCCCTATAGTTTGAGTCCGAGGACCATGCAAGACCTTTACTCACGTCTTTGTTGAGTGGGGAAAGAGTAGGCGATTTGAGGAGTCGGACTCCTTTTAGATTCTGCGCATCACTCAGATAGATGTTTGAAGTAGTTAATCTCCTCAAGGGCTGTGGTCCAAGGGTTCGTACAACACCCTGATTCTGTTTAACCCTTAGGTAGTTGCTGAAAGTTATTAGTTTCCCCATATGTTTGAGTCCAAAGACCATGCAAGACCTTTGCTCACGTCTTTGTTGAGTAGGGAAAAGGTAGGCGATCCGAGGAGCCGGACTCCTTTTAGATTCTGCGCATCACTTAGATAGATGTTTGAAGTAGTTAATCTCTTCAAGGGCTATGGTCCATGGGTCCGTACAATGCCCTGATTCCGTTTAACCCTTAGGTAGTTGTTGAAAGTTATTAGTTTCCCCATAGGTTTGAGTCCGAGGACCATGTAAGACCTTTGCTCATACCTTTGTTGAGTGGGGAAAGGGTAGGTGATTCGAGGAGCTGGACGGACTCCTTTTAGATTCTGCGCATCACTTAGATAGATGTTTGAAGTAGTTAATCTCCTCAAGAGCTATGGTCCAAGGGTCCGTACAACGCCCTGATTTCGTTTAACCCTTAGGTAGTTGCTGAAAGTTATTAGTTTTCCCATAGGTTTGAGTCCGAGGACCATGCAAGACCTTGGTTCTGTCTAACACTTAGATAATTACCAAAAGTTATTAGTTTTCCCATAAGTTTGTGGTCCGAGGAGTCATGCAAGACTTTGGTTCTGTCTAACACTTAGATAATTACCAAAAGTTATTAGTTTCCCCATAAGTTCGTGGTCCGAGGAGCCATGCAAGACCTTAATTCTGTCTAATACTTAGATAATTACCAAAAGTTATTAGTTTCCTCATAGGTTTGTGGTCCGAGGAGCCTTGTAAGACCTTGGTTCTGTCTAACACTTAGATGATTACCAGTGTGTGTCAATTCCCCTAAAGCCCGAGGTCCAAGGACCTGTCATGGCTAAGGTTCCGTTTACCATCTTCAATGGATTGGAAGATATCAATGTATACTTCCCAGAACTAGCCTCACTGTAGAGCCTCCTTGAATCGCTCCGTGTTGCTGCCATTTCTCCGAATGAAGGTCCAGCGGACTCGGCCACCAGATTCGCTAGGACCTAACCCTTGACGAGGATGCGGGGCATGTACTTGATGTCAGGAGCTCCTAGAACTGTGCCATATTCAGCAATCCTCCTTGTACAACCCGCACTTCGAGGTATAGATCATAATAGCTTTTCCCAAGGACTCTTGCTGATGGGGGCCTAATCCCATCTTAACTAACCATTGCACTCACGATCACACAAGCCCTTCCCACAGACGATGCCAATTGTAGGGTCTCGATTTTCGGACTAAGCCCAAGAATGTATGGGATCTTGGCCCAGTGGACCCAGTACAATGAATTTGTAGAGATTGGGCCAAAGAGCTAGACTTGAGCGCATGGATAACAGTTAAAACAGGTTTTTATGTTGATCAAACAGAAATGAGCTAAGTTTATCGAAGAAAACTCGTCCTCGGCACAATCCGAAGAGCTTTACTTTTGTATATATTGGGTGGCAATGGTTACAAGAATTCTTGAGATCGCCATGATGCTTTCTCTCTCTTTTTTTTCACACCCTTCTGTGGTGGGTTTCTCCTCTTATATAGTCCTCTTTAAACGATCTTGGCCTTCCACATGTTGATCATCCAAGCTTATACTTGAGTGCCCGTCCCATCAGGCATTCTGTGAGTTGCGGTAACCGAGGTAACACTGTTCAGGAGTCATTTCTTCATCAATGCGGACAGAACGTTAATTGTGGGCATTTAATGCAAAGGTGACAGTTTCTCCTGGAATTGCTCCTCCACCGTGCTCCCATGGCTGGTCTATTGTACTCGTCCTTCTTTATGGAATGCTTTGGGAGGCTGCCTTTGATGGTGTGCCGCTCTTCCCTTCAATGATCTTGGTTGACTGAGGATAGCATCGTCCTCGGCGATGTTCCTCGGCAATTTTGGCCTTCTTCGTTCATCCTTAGACATTCCTTCTTCCTCGGTGTGGGCCTTGGGCTCGTTATGAAATGGGCCGGGGTCGCCAAATTCTCTGGCCCCACAGATCTAATATATGTAAATTATCAAGCTTATTTCGAGCATACTCATGATCGAATATTTCTTTTTTGCTTAAGCTGGATTTGTTTATTAATTAAACAAGTTTAAAACTAAAACTTAAGTTTAGCTTGTTTATAAACAAACAAACATTCATGAATAAATTTTTTATTAAGCCAAATCGAGTTTTTATATATAACTTAGTTCATTTATAGCCCTAGTCAATCATATCACATATGTGTCGGTTAAAAATGTTTCAGGTGTCCACCCAAGACACAAACTAAATTAAGCAGGGTCAAAATACCTCTAATAACATTCAGGGACGGATCTACTAAGGGGCAGGGGAGGGCCCTTCCCCCCCCCCCCCCCCCCCCCCCTTTTTATTTTAAAATGTGCTCTTATATCCTGTTAAATATTTGTTAAAGTTTGGCACTAAATATGTTTGAATCTATTTTTTCAACCCATTATTTAGTGATTAACAAGTTATTGACTCATTAGAAAAAATCTTGTCACTAAAACTACATATGAAATGTCTCTTTAGTTGCCACATAATGGGTTAAAGCAAGATAGCTTCAAATATGTTTGAAGCCTAACTTATTTCTCCAATTTTTAGATCATTCATGTTTTTGAAAATTTTATTAGTTCAATTGAAAGATTTGTTTACTTACTTTAGTATAAAATTTTATCATTTGTATTGAAAATAAAACTTTTTAAGAATTTCATTATGAAAATTGTAAAAATGAATTATATTTTATGAAAGATAGCTATCAAACATAATTTTAATTGAAAATACTAAGCTTTTTGTTGTTGTTAGGCATGTGTATATATATAACTTATCAAATAAAAAAGTGTGTGTATATATATGTGTGTGTATATAATAAAAAGGCATGTGTGTACATATATATGTGGGTGGAGGTTTGTCTCGATAAATATATTAATGCTGCCACTTGGCCCCCAAAATAAAAACTCCTGGCTTCGCTCTTGGTTGCTAGCTAGTGAGAACATGCATGTTTACATTTGTGGAGTATAGAATGAGATAGAAGATTTGTACTCAAACCAACAAAAGATTCAAAATTCAGAAGTAAATTATGAAGTGCTGTTAATATAATAATGATTATAGTAAGTCTCAACTTTAACAACATGCACAAAAATATAAATTGACACCGAGATAGAGGAGGGAAGCGGCTTGAAGTGGTTTAAGAAAGGAAAGTCGAGTGAGGGAAGCGGCTTGAAGTGTTTTAAGAAGGGAAAGTAAAGCGAGATTCATGGCTTGGTGACAGTTAAGTAGGAAAATCTCAGTTTGTCCCACGTTGCTGGAAAAAAAGAAGCCATACTCAGCTTTGTGTGTTGTGATTTTGTTTTGTTGTTCTTGTGAGAGTTTTTATTTTTAATTTTTTTGGAGAGAAAAAGATAGTAGACTTTATTAATTTAATAACACATTATACAATTGGAAAGAGAAAAAAGGAGCATTCTCCTCATTCTCTTTTGCAACAGCAAAAACTAGAGCAACATGAGTACATCGTAAAGAAATAATAACAAAGAATATACTAACAAAATATTCCTATATCAACTTAATATCCTCGTGAATCCAAGTCACTTCCAATGGCACAGATCCTATTTTGAGTTTAAAAGATCCACTAATTCAACAATAATCACATTCCACAAACTCCGTTATGTAAGTAGCAGCTCCATTATGTAAGTAGCAGCTTGTGATCATAAGTATCAGAACAATTCCATATCATCCTTTACACACTGCATGATATCTTCCTAGGAGTACAATTATTAAGGGGGTAGATCTATGACTTCCTTAAACCAAATATGTATTGGTTCAGTTTGAGAGAATGAAAGAAAGGGAAATATTGTCTTATCAGTAAAAAAATTAAACATGTCTCTCTTATCTGGGTTCTCCCATAATTTTGCTGTGCCTTACCAAGAAATGACTCTGCTGTCACATAATAAATAAATGCTTCAAAACAGCAAAACAAAAACTTATGGCTAGAGTTTGCTCTATATTATGGTTTTTTATCTTAGACTTAGTAAGACAGCAAGCAAATGAAAATGAGACTATAGTAGCAGTCTAGAGAGAGAGAGAGAGAGAGAGAGATGGAAATGATACTGTGATATGTTTAAAGAGATATGGGAAGAAAATAAGGGCAAAGAAGACGATTAACCAAGAGAATAGGGGGTGTACCACTGCGGTTTTACACACTAGGGCAATCCCTTTTATGAGGTAAGTAGCTCAGGATTTTAGATAAGACGAGAGAGAGAGAGACAAAAATCAAAGTCCAAAAGTTGATCAAAGATAGAAAGAAGACCATGACTATTATGCCAAAGAAACAAACACCTTTACGCATCCCCTATGTCTATGTGAGAGAGAGAGAGAGAGAGAGAGAGAGAGAGAGCCAAACCCAATGCATATGCATGATAAGGAAAGGCATTTCTCATAATGATAGTTAGGGTTGTACACGGTGCGGTGTGACCGATTTTTGGAGGCTTTTTGCATCGCATCTATAGGGTGCAGTTTCCCCTCAACCCTGACTACACCTCACTTGTGGAGGGGTGGAAATCGGTCTACACAAGGTGCGGTGCACCATTTTGGTTCGGTGCGGTTAGTTAGGTTAAAACCAATAACCAAAAATATTTATAAAAAAAANTATCTCAATTAATTGACATTTTTTGGTATTTCAAAAAAAAAAAAAATCAATGTTACAAATCCCCAAGCATTGAATTATCAAAAAAAGAAAAAAAAGAAATAGATTAGTGTAAGGACCTGATTTGAATTCCTAGTCCAAAGATATGAATGGACTTAAGCTCAAAAAACCCAAAACAATAAATTTGTAGAGAAATGGGTTAGAAAACTGGGTTTTAGTTAATCAAACAACAAATTAAGTAGGTTGATGGTGAAAAAAAGAAAATGGACAATTGCAAAATGAGTAATAAATGTCTTCGGCAATATTCGAGGAGACTGGTTCTTATACAATGATCTTAAATGGGGTTACAAGTTTGCTTTTAGATTGGTACAGTGTTTCATCCTTACTTTTCTGACCCCTTTTCTCACTATCTCCCTCTCCTTTTATACTCATTTTCTTTTTTATCCTTATCTTCCACGTGCATGCCAGATGATTAATTTTGATACTTGTCCCCTCAGCACCTTCCATAAGTCTTCACGTAGTAGCTGTAAGGCTAAAATCCACTGTTCAGGTATCACCTCCACATTAATGCGACCAGAGAGTTAGCTGCAGTGCATTTAATGCAAGGGTAGCAGCTTTCTCCTTAGATATTTTAGGATCTTTCCATGTCTTGAGCTTCTATAATGCTTATCCGTATCAACGAAGTATTTCTGTGACATTTCTTTAGATAGTAGACCATCTCTACGGACCTCGGCCTTGGTCAGCCGAGGTAGCTCTTGTTCTCGGCACAACCCCTTAGGTCGTTATGATCTAAATTGACTTCTTCGTTTGTTAATATGGTCCATTTTGACAGTGTTTACCCCCCCTCTTGGACGCTTTTAGTCCTCGGCTTAGGCCTTAAATCCATTATACAAAATGTATAATGGACCTCTAGGCCTAATACCCCTACAATTAGGAATTTTTAATTTAATTTTAGGCTTATTAAAATCTCATCCATCCATTGTAAATGGGTTTTTTTACTTAAAAAGTGGGCTAATTAAATCTGCCACATAAATAGTACTCTATTAACTAATAGTACTAGTTTTGTATCTTTTTAAATTAGTGATAAAGTAGCAAAATTAAATCCACTTATTTTACAAAAAATGAATATAAGACTTTAAAATTTTATTAAATCCATTTATTAATTAACAAAATAAAAATTAACAATAGGCATCTCATTTACTAAGAGTACTCAATACCACCGCACAATCTTGGTGCGGTGGTCACTCCACAAATATAAGTACTTGTGAGGAGTGGAGATAAAGACCGGGGTTCAAATCTAGCTCCACACACATATACACTTAGATTATGCTAAAATAGAAATCTATCTTGTATAAAAATTAAAAAAAAAAAAAATAGTCTTATAACTCAATTGGTACTTCTTGGTGTCTCAAACAAAGAGCCGAAGGGTTCAAGTCCTACTTATTTATAATTAAAAAAGGTATTTAGAAGTATCCCAATCTTTTGTTTCTTGTGCTTGTAATATTTCAGATTCTACATGGCATGCTGACTAGCAATGATTAGTATAATCACTAAGCAGCCCTGTAGTTAACCAATTCTTCATGCAAAATCACAGATCAACCCTCTAGACAATTGGTTCTTTTTCGGGTAGATTTTCTTTCTGTCCCTGTACATGTGTTTATAGGACCGAAACAAAAATGAAGCCCAGCCCTCAAAAGGGCTGCAAAGTGTTGGGTTCTAGGCTCATAACTCAGGCCTTTATTGGAAGACACTAAAGCCGAGTG
>NW_027070132.1:261899-267301 GCF_002906115.3 Quercus suber
TTTTTTTTTTTTTACAACTTTGCTAAAATTTTGATGTTTCAGGTTATGAGTGAGTGGTGGAAAAAAAATTGTAAATTTATATGAAAGTAGCTATTCACAATCTGCCACATCAAAGTTGTGACAAAAATAGTTAGGTCTAAAACAGCTTGTTTACCAAACATGTAAAACAGAGTTGTAACCAAAAAAAGTTATGGTCTATAACAACTTGTTTACCAAACATGTATAAGGATAATAATAATAATAATAATAATTTGAAAATAGCTTTTACAATTTGTTACATCAAAGTTGTGACCAAAAAAAAATTAAGGTCTAGAACAACTCGTTTACCAAATATGTACAAGGAAATTATGACAAAAAAAAAATTATCATCTCTATAACAATTTGTTTTTGAAACATGTACAAGGATAAAAAAAAAATTAAAAAAATTAAGTTAAAATGCAAAACTCACTTTCTAAGTTTCTTCTGAATTTATTTCAATTTTCTAACTTTGCTTTCATTCATTTCAGTTCTTTAACTTTCAAATTTATTCAAATTGTGGCTTTTTCATCAACTTTTATTTTATATTATGGTTAATTTTTCAAATTTTTTTTTAATTTTCTTCAAATTTTTTAAATTAAAAAAATTCAATTAATGATTGAAAAGTATTTCCAAAATTCTTTTTTCAAAATTTTTTAACAAAAATGCCTTAATTAAATAAATCTGAAATTTAGAATATTGAAATGAACGAAATCAAAATTAGAAGGCTAAAATGAATTCAGAAGAAACTTAAATGGTGAATTTTACGTTTTAGCAAAAAAAAAAAAATTGTTTATGATTGCCACCTTAGTAAATTCAACTTAAAAACAAAAAACAAAATAGTAAAAAAAAACTTGAGTAAATAGTAAAATTAATTTAAAAGAAAAACTAATAGTAACTATTTTATGAATGATTTGAGGGAGGTATATTTTGGTTTGATTTCCAATTTTGGGGAATCCCAAGCGATGGGTTGTGGGTTGCTCGATGAGATCTGACGGTTGGGGATTTGTACTGAATGGTTATGGGCCGTTGGATTGACAGTGGGACGGAAACTTTTCTGTATATATTTTGTGTATCCAAAAATATCTTTCCTTCCTTCCCAATGTATGACAGCTAAAGGCTACAGGGGTACTTTTGGGAACGGGGAAAACAATTCATGTTTAACATGTTAATTAACTATGGCCTTTTGTTTCTTCTAAAAAAAAAAATATTGCCTTTTGTCAAATTACTTTACTGCCCTGCATCGAAATGTGTATTGACCAATAGAGAGAGAGAGAGTAACCTGATTGGAGAGAAAGAGAGAAACATAGAGAGGTGTAAGTTCGAGTTTTGCTACCAGTACTTTCTTGATGGGTGATATATAAGTCTAATATAAAAGAAATGCGTTAATTTTATACCGCTCAAAAAACATCAGTCAATTTAAGTGTAGATTTATATTGTTACTTACTATTTCTATTTTTTTTTTTAATGCTAATCTTAATTTATAAAGATAAAAGAGAAAAATATGATTCGAGAAAAATATGATTCAAATAAAAATTTTATGTCTACAATATTTTCTTAACACTTTCACAACAAATCTTGAGTAATATGTTGCTATTACTTATAACTTATGATTTGTTGTGAACTTAGCACTTCTCATTCTTTAATAAAATGTAATGCAAAGTAAAGAATCTTAAGTAGGCGTATTTAAAAAGTGATTGTGTAAAATATACTTGAAAAGTAGGTTATTATATTAAATACAAATACATTTTTGCACAAATTGATGCCAACATAAATCTAGTAAGCTACATAAAGTAAAATTTTTTACAACAGTGGATTCTTTTTTTTTTTTTTTTTGAAATGTACAACAGTAGACTTGGTAAATTTTCATTGTTTCTCATATGGGTCTATTATTAACATCAATTTTTTACCAACCACTAAAAATATGTCATATCAACAATTGCCAAAAATTTTGTCCAACTTTTTATGTCTATAAGGGTATCATATGAGTCAATGAATAATAGCATAAGAGATTAAATTTGCACATCCAACACTAAAAATAACCAATATCGATCCATCTAAACTTGTGTAAAATAAGATGTGAGGTACAACCATGTAGAATTCACATGCAATTTTTTTTTTAATACGCCTTTTCTCATATCCACATAGAGTGATATTATTTGATAGAGTAGTAAAAAATTGATAAAAAAATAATATTATTTTAATAAAATGTTGTATAAAATAAATAATTTAATGTATATATTTTTTAAAATAACTATGTAAAAAATATTATCATGTTAAAATAAAGAGAATTGTTTTCATGATTTAATACAAATGCTCTAATTTTTCTCATTGGCTAATGGTAGAAGGAGCCTTTGATTTTTATTTTTTCATTTTTTTTATAGTAAAAAAATAGGGAGAGACCGGTCAAAGGGTCAATTGTAGGTCAAAATATGTTTGTGATGGGACTTTTTCGATGTGTCATGTCAATTACCCCTCGAATCGAAAAAAGTTTTTCAAGCTGCAGGGGTCATTGCCATGTAGTCCAAAACATTGTCCCATGATCCAAAGAAAAAATTTACCCAAAAATATGCAAAATAAATATTGAAAATTCTTTCCTTAAAAAAAAAAAAAAAAAAAACAATTTTTGTATGATTCAAATTTATTGCCAAAAAAAACTTAAACAAGATTAATACGTTTCTTTTCCTGTTGACACAATCTGTGTGCACCTGTTCCCCAAAAACAAATAAATAAAAACCTGTGTGTGGCTGCATTCAACATGTCTAATTGTTTCCATTAATAAAGTAAATAAATGAGCCTTAAGGAAAGCAAATGGGTCTAAAAGAGTCCAGAGAGAGAAGTAGTAAACCCATGGGTATTATGAGATGTAAAAAAGTGATAACGAGCCACAGCAAGCCTAAGGTAATAAAGCAAGAAAATAAAGGGTTAGTAGAAAGCTCATGAAAACCAAGGATGAAGAATAAGATAATTGGACCAGGGAAGCCCAAAAGAGTTAGTAAAAATCCATGGAAATGCAGAGTTAGAAAATGAGCCAATGATACTTAAGGAAACAAATGGGCCAAAGATGCTCAAGAAGAAAGAAATGAGACAAAGGAGCCCACGAGTAATGTAATGGGTTAAAAAAGCCCAAAATAGCATGAGTATAAATCCAATGACCACATTGAGTCATTGAGAGAAGAATAGGTAGCAAGCCTAAAGAGGCCCAGCAAGTACAGGTCAAATAATACTATGGCAGGAATGGCAGAGTGGTATGACAGGAATGCCAACAAGACTTTGAAAGAAGCAAATAATGGGCTAAAAGGGGAAAACCCCACAATTAAGCAAGGTCTAGCCCTTGAAACGAGCAAGCCAATAAAAAATGAAAGATTAGAAAACAATTTACGCCATAAGAGGTCAAGGATGAGCGGCAGAATGCACAGATGAGCCTTTAGACCATGGCAAATGCATAAGCAGCAGACAAGCTTTCAATGTACATAGGAAGTGGAGCACGCGCAAGGCCAGGCACTACCAACCTATACCTTGCTAATACAGGAATGGTGGGTCATGGGCCAGAGGTAAGAGAGTATATGGTTTGGTGGTGGGGAGAAGGGAAAGCCTATTCTAGGGCTCCCGCTAATATTCTTTTGGGAATGATGTCCTGCTGGAATAACATATCACCCAAAAGAAAGTAGAATAAGTTAGAACCACTAGGTGCATGTCATGAGGAATAGTAAGAGAGAATGCCATGGTAAGTAAGCAAACAAAATAGCATTTTTTGCCTGGTAATAAGGAGTGGCACAGCCAGCACAAGTAAGTGGTGGCGGCTGGACAACTGACAAACTAGTGGGTGGTCGGGAGGAACAGCCTAAACTAGACAAAAGTGGTGAAAGGCTAAAATGGTAAAAAACAATCACGACAAACAGTATATAAAGGGTCCTTGCTGTGGACAGTAACATAACCACAACCATAGCAACTTCTAGAGGAGAATCACTACACTACCATCACCATAACACCACACGAGCAAGCATTGAGAAAGAAAGAAAGGAGTGGGAAAGAATCAAAGTAACAAAAAACAGAGAGAAAAGAGAAAGAAAAGAAATAAGGAGTGTAGAATGGCAGACATGCACTAATATGCCAATCCCTTCTCTCCCTCAAAAAGTTTACCCTCTGTTGAGGATAAATAACTTGTTTAGACACAAGCCATTCAAGCTCATTCCCTCAAAGTGGATAATTTCTACAGCAGAATTATCTTGTGAGGTTATCCACATTGAGGAAGTGGTTACCTCCCTATCCTTAGTCCCATAACACAATTGAACACGATAAACTGATCTTTTACTTCTTTCATTTTACCACTTATTGCTATTGTTTCTTCTCTTGTCTTTGCAATTTCACCTATAACGTGCTCTTTCTACCTGTTTTTAATTAAGAATCTCTTACTTATTTTGTCTAACAGTAACGTACTTTTGTTATCATTGTTTTATTACATTTATCCACCATAATTCTTTTGTGGCAACTTCGCTTGCCATGGACATGTGACTAAAATTTCAACAAACGGGGTATGGTTTGTGCCCAAGTCAGACCAAGGTGAGTTACAATTGGACTAGTTCCAACTCTCCTATCCACAACACTCGGGCCCAGTGCAGCAGGAGGCAGTCCAGCCCAAAATTACAAAAGGCCCACCACAATAGTTACAAGTTATAACATGAGAGAGTGATTTGGAATTGGAGGAATTTTGCTTATATTAAAAATTTTAGACTATCGATTTTGCATGTATGATATTTATTTATTGTTTTTTTTTTTAATTTGAAGAAAAGAAGGATATGAATGTCAATTTATTTGATGTTTTATCATTTCATTTAATTCTCATTCTAAAATTTAAAACATCCAAACCAATGTGAGAAATATCGTATATATTGACCTCCTATGTTCTTAGGTTTTAAAACATCCAATAAGGGGAGGGGATAACCATTCTCCATTGTTTTAATATCATCTCTTTATATTCACTACTCTTTTCTCCTTCAAGACTTCCAAACATACTAATAAGAATTGAATTGGTTGTGTAAAAAATGAAATAATGGAAACCTACTTGTAGCATTAAAACAAAAAACAAAAACTACTTTTTTATTTTTATCTTCTATACTTCTATATTACTATTTAAGGGGCTTCTCCTGTTTGGGATCCTCAATTTTATGGTTCAAAAATACCTCTACATCCTTAAATTTAAATAGGACATTTCGGTAAAAATACATATCTAATTCTTTACAAAATAGGATCACTCTTCCAGTTGGTTTTTCAAACTCAACTCTCACATCTCTCCCATATTCCACTCACCCCCATGTTTTACTTTTTTTCTTTTCTTTTTCCTTTTTCCCTTTATCCTTACTCTAATCTCACTTTTTTTTTTTTTT
>NW_027070132.1:276420-310002 GCF_002906115.3 Quercus suber
AAAAAAAAGGATCAATTTGATTAAAAAATGTCATTTTAAAAAAATTTAATTGTTGTTCAATGCCGATTATAAACCTATTAAAAAAGATATTGTGGGTGCCCAGAACGAGATTGACAGGCTGACTCGCTCTTAGACTCACAATCTATTTGTGATGTGGGTCTTGGGTTTCCTACCTTGGGTGATTCTAGCTCAGAGACTAGACCCTATCTCGCCAACCTTGGTATTCCTTCCCTCTCCCTTTAATGACTCTGCTACTCTCAACTCTTAGCTTCCTTCAAAACCTTTCAACAACCTTCTCCCTTCCTTTGTTTCTTATATTTATAGCCCAAAAGTTGGTGGGGGGTTATGATTACTTTCATTGTTAGTGGGAGAGTGGGTCTAATGTCGTTAACCTTAAATGGAAGTTTACTTGGGAGTGGGGTGTGGTAGGAGTGGCATTGGAATTGGTTCTCACTTCTGTATAGATGCTCGGCAGCGATATTTCCCAAGGTACTGCTGGGCACCCGAAAATCAACACCCCGAGCAATTGTCTTCTTGCTCGGGGAAATGGTTTACTGAGTAAGGCCCAGGTGGTGAAGTTAGGTGCGTGCGAACTAAGATTATTTGCTCATTGAGTTTTGAGATAGCGCGAGACCTGAGCTTGTAGCTATTTTGGGCTCAGGCTTGGGCCTTAGGTAGAAAGGGTTTGATGTCATTAGGCCACACTGTAGAGTCAAAGCCCAAGTGCCAAGTTGGCCTGGGTATCTCGATCCCGTACAGATATGTTACCACTAATCTCATCACACACGCTTTGTGCATGTGACGATACTTTTTTTTTAGTCTAGTATCATAATTTAAAAAAAAAAAATTTTGGATAATTTTGTTTTTTTTATTTGTTTATTTTTTAATTTTTTTTATACAAAATAAAAATTCTACTCTTATCTAATCTAAATGAACATTTGGTTCGCTGTGATGTGTTATTAATGCGATGCATATTACGATGATGTGACATTAAAGTTTTTGGTTTATTTTATTTTTTCTAACATTACCATAATTTAAAATTACAAATATATCACATCATCTCAATCTTATTACATTTCTAATTTTTTTTTAGGAAACAGTAATACTTATTAGAACACACGAACATGAAATTAGTATATAGAGTTTTTTAAATAGACTTATAATATATTACATAATCAGAGTACCATTACAAAAGGGTTTAACATTTGTAGTAGTAGCTTGGGGTTATAAGGACTGAAACTCTAACACACACAACCAATATAAGACAAACATCTATATATATATATATATATATTGAGGAAACAGTAGTGTTGTATGTGTTACGGCATAATGTAACATCCCTATATGCCGTAATATTACATTATACCGTAACACAATCAATGTGGGATAAACATTCCTATATTACGATGATGTGACATTAAGATTTTTGGTTTATTTTATTTTTTCTAACATTATCATAATTTAAAATTACAAAATATATCACATCATCTCAATCTCATCACTTTCCTAAACAATTTTTATTTTTTATTTTTTATGAAACGATAATACTTATTAGAACACACGAATACAAAATTAGTATATAGAGTTTTTTTAAACAGGCTTATAATATATTACATAACCAAAGTACTATTATAAAAGGGCCTAACATTTGTAGTAATAGTCTGAGGTTATAAGGGCTGCAACTCTAACATGCACAACCAATGTGGGATAAACATCCATATTTTTTTTTAAGGAAATAATAATACTTATTAGAATACATGAACACGAAATTAGTATATAGAGTTTTTTAAACAGACTTATAATATATTACATGATCAGAGTACCATTACAAAAATGTCTAATCTTTGTAGTAGTAGCCTAGGGTTATAAAGGCTGAAACTCTAACACATACAACCAATGTGGGATAAACATCCCTATATTTTTTTACATAAACATTCCTAAATAATTTAATGTTGTATTCTTGTATTGAGATTACATTAATGTAAGATTGCAATAATATAATATTACGGCATAATGTAACATCGTGACGAACCAAACGCCCCCTAAGTGTATATGTGTGAGAAGTTTTCTCCTGGAGACTTGCACCCCAACTCCAACCCTTGCCCCTTACACCCCATAAGCATTTATACTTGTGGAGTAACCATTGCGCCAAGGGTGCACTTGGATTAATAGGAGAGTGTCTGATTTTATAGGTATTTTAAGTGGAGTTGGAGATATATTTTTATCTAATTGTTCTCAAGTTTTTTTCCCTGTTAAACCTAAGGTTTAAGATATTTTTGAACCATATAAAAGTCTAATTCAATTTGTCAAAAGAGGGGAATCCTTTAATAGATAGTATAGTTTAAAAAAGTTTTTGTAATATGAATTTAATTTGTGGTGGTTTATTGAGTATATAATAATTTTCACTCTATTTTAGGAGATACAAAACAATATATAATAAACATAGTGATATAATGCAATGATTAGACTTTGGAACTTAAGCTCTTTTTTTAAGATAAACTCAAAAAAAGGAGCTTGTAAGTGTGCTTACTGTCCCCAGCCTGCTTAAACTCTACTCATAAATGTCATGAAACTACACGCGCAATAATGAGGTTTGCCACTATTCAAACCCATAATTAGGGTTGGCAAAATTGGACACGACCCTCGAACACGACACGACATGACACGAAATTAGCAAATTATTAGTTGAGTCTTAACGGGTTCGTGTCATATTCAGGTTGACATGGCTAACTCTTTTAATAAAGGGGTTGAGTTAGTGTTGAACACATAGAACCCGTTTGACCTGTTTAATTAAATGATATTTTACCAATATACCCTTCAAACTCTAAGTATATAAACTTATTAGTTGTTGTGGTTTATTTTCTTTGACATATTGTAATTGATTATTTGTGATATTGAGATATGTTTTAATTTTGAATGATTATTTGTAATGCAGTTACGTACTCGTTAGTTCTGAATTTTATATTAAAAATATTTATTTGTTTGTTTTTTCCATAAATTTTATTTTGGATAAAATATGATAAACAGGTCGAGACGACTGACCCGTTTAATAAATGAGTTGTGTTAGGGTTGAGGAATCTTAACCCTTTTAATAAATATATCGGGTTAGTTAGGTATGTGCAGGAAACCCACTGACTTGCCAAACTCGACTCGACTCAATCGACCCACCGGGTTGGGTCGGATTTTAGGGTTTGGTGGGTTGAGTTGGGTTACAATTTATTTATTTATTTTTTTTATAGTGGATTGGGTTGGGTTTGGGTCATAAAATTACAAACCCGCCAAACCCAACCCGACCCACCCATATTTAATATATATTTAATAATTTTTTTTAAAACTAGCTGTAGGGCACTTTTATATATATATATATATATATATT
This sequence comes from Quercus suber, assembly GCF_002906115.3. Classification (NCBI taxonomy): domain Eukaryota; kingdom Viridiplantae; phylum Streptophyta; class Magnoliopsida; order Fagales; family Fagaceae; genus Quercus; species Quercus suber. Next base: position 279,797 of record NW_027070132.1, read on the forward strand.
ATTTATATTAATAATTTTTAAAGAAAAACCAGCTGTAGAGTAGCACTTTCTCGGTTCCTCCTACTAATATTAATTTAATATATATATATATATATATAATATTATATAATTAATAAATTTTTTAAAATAATCAGCTCTTCCTATCCCATATAAAAGTCAATTAGTTCATACAAACCCTAGTAAATTACTATTATTGTTTAGTCATTAGTGTTGTTTACCTTTAAAGAGTTACATTGATACTAATCTTTGAGTTTTTTTTTTAATATATTAATATTTATATTTTTTTTCTACTCAATTTAATAATAATTAAAAAAAAAATTATCAAACCTATGGGTTCAACTTGACCCAACCCGACCTATGTGGGTTAGGCTAGGTTGGGTTGGACTTATGTGATGGGGTGGGTTGGGTTAAATTTTTTTTGACCCACCATTGAGTTTAGTAAAAAAATCCCCTTAACTTGACGTAACCCGACCCATGCACACCTCTAAGATTAGCGATGACCTATATAGTCGAATAATCATGAGTTAATATAATATGAACACAACGTGTGAACACAAATTGCCACCCCTACCCATAACTTTAGCCTGGAAGGTTATGCGCGTCATGAGAGCTTCCTACCATGGTTTTGAAATCCAGACCGGACCGTAGGTCCGACCTGGTTAACCGAAAACCGTCCACTATAACGGTTCTTTTAGTTTCAAAACCCACCCTACACAAAAAATTCAGTGAACCGTGCAAACCGAGGTTGAACCGCCCAGATTTGAGAACCGTGACCGGGTCTCACGGTTCACACCAAAGCTTCAAAAAAAAAAAAAAAAAACGAGTTCATCAATTCATCTCCAGTGAAACTGAGTTGTTTTGCCACTTTGTGCCATTTTCTGTCTTTTTATCTCTCATTCTCAACCCCAAATTTGAAATTGCAATCCCAAAACACACTAATAGATCCACATAAAATGAAATGAAAAGCACAAACCTTTTTTTTCTTCTTCCTCATCTGCCTTTTCCTTCTTCCTCTTTTTCGTTTTGCTCCTTTCTTCTTCTATCACCAGACACATTCACTAGTACCCAAAACCAAAAGCCAAGTTTTTTTTTCTTTTTCAGTGAGTGTCTATCACTCTGGCATTGGCTGGCAGGCGCTACCCTTTCCCCATGTGAAGAGTTTGACACGTGGCTACCTCTTCACCTTTCATTTGGTTTGTAAATTTTTTTAAACTTATTTGATTTGATTGCTTCTACGTACGATAAAATCCCACCAATTCCCACAAATTTACTTACTGCCTTTGTACTGTCAATGTAAATGTAACTGTAGAAAAAAAAAAAAAAAAAAAGCACAAAACGCATTGCATATATTTATAAAAAGTGTACAATATTATACATATTTACATGAAAATGTACAATGTTGTAAGTATTTATTTAATTTATAATGCAAAATCTTGCTTTGATAGTATATTATAAATAAATAATTTTCTTTTTTTATTATTATTTTGTTTAACAATTGATAATATAGCGTTAATTTTTGAAACACTATAATGAAAGTTGTGATATGAAAAATACATTTGAAAGATGATTTTTATACTTATTTGGTTTATTTTAATTAAATTTTCTATTTATACTAATTTAATATATTTATTTATATTAAAATAATTATTAAATTAATTATGATGTTGTTACGGTTCGATTCTAGTTCGACTTCAAAAACTATGAACCTCTCCTTTTTACGGTTCAATAAACGATCCGGGTCTGAAAACCTTGCTTCCTACTACTAATGAAAAATGAAAATTGACCTTTCATAGAAATCGAGTGTTGGATTAAGATTGCGAGTCAAACGCAAGATCAATCCAAGTCTAATCAATTTCAAATTGCTGAATTCTGGTCCATCCTTTTTACAAATGCAGCAGTACTCCTGGTTATTGTTTATGAATCATCATGACTTTTTCGTCTAACTGTGGGAATGATTTAAGAGTGGTTCTTTCAGACATTGATGGCATTCTGTTTTGTAGCATAGCATACCACCAATCCTTTCAGCCAAAATAGATGGGCATGAACCAAGTACTAGATGCAGTTTAACCGGGAGATTTCAAATAATTCAATAGCTAATATCAGTTACTTTAACAGCAAGTGATGTACACTACCTTTTTCTCACATTAATACTATCTGTCTGCTTCCTAATAGATAATCTACTTTGAATGATGTCTGTTATTTTTACTGATATGTAATTTGTGATTATGCACGGAAATGAGGAATTGTAATGATATTATTGATGTTAGTTAGGGATGACAATTTAAATCCGATCCGTGGATACCCAGCCCGGCCCGACCCTAATGGGCCGGATTTTACCCGGCTCGATAAAGAATAGAGTCGGGTATGGGTTTTTTTTTTTTAAAAAAAAAACCCGAAGCGGGTCCGGATTGGGTCCGGGTTTTATCAAAAAAACCTGGACCCGACCTGAGAACCGGCCTGGATATTACCCGGTTATGTGAGATTACTAAAACCCCCCTTATATATATATCATTGTAATTTGTAAACCCTAAGTCACTCATTCCCAATACTCAGCCCAGTCGCCTCCTCTCATTCCCATTTCAATTCACGCTTCAGTCAGTGCCTCATCACGCCCTCACGCCTCAATCAGTGCTTCATCACACCCTCATGCCTCAGTGCCTCATCATGCCTCAGTGCCTCAGCACGCAGCCATGCCTCGGCCAAGCTCACAGAAACAAATCAAAGTTTCCCTCTTGAAATTTCTCGAAGTTTCATACGCCTCAGTCAGTTTTTCTCTCTTGAAATGTCCCGTCCCCACTTGATGCCACCACAAGTTGCCGCCGCGAGCCACCATCTGAGGCAGCTCCGTCTCTTTCTCTCGCTCAATAGCCAGTCCCAGGTTGAGCCTCCATGGCTGAACCTAAGCACTCTTCCTTCCATCTCTAGATCTAAAACCCAAGGCCAAAGACCTCAAGCTCTCTCTCTCTGATCTCCAACTCATGGCCAAGACTCTCTTTTTTCTCCATTTCTATTTTTGTCTTCTTCTTTATATTTATTTTTTGATTGATCCCAAATCTCCTTCGTTGGTTTGGTTATTTCTGGGTTTGAGGATTGAAAAATGGGATTATTTATTTATTTATTTGGGTGTGGCTGTGGAGATTTGAAAAGAAGGGATTTTTGGGATTGGATGTTTGGCCGTGGGTTTGATGATGTGTTTGGGGTTTGTTTCAAAAAACAGGGCCCGTGGGGCCAGTGGGACTCGACGGGGCAGGTCTGGGCCCTGTAAAAAAAATCCGTTAAATAATCGGGTCAGGTTCGGGTCGCGGGTCTAGACCCACGAGTCGGGTCCGGATATGCAAAAACCCGGCCCGAACCCTGCCCGTTGCCATTCCTAATGTTAGTTTGAGTTTTTAAACATATATAATATAGTTCGATTAGGACATTTGGAGATTCTAAAAGTGTTTTTCCTTACAATTTTCATGATATTAGTTACATCAAGTTTCTCATTACATCGCTATTATGTATAAAAGTTTGAAAATCACTATTGAATACTACATATACAATATCAATTCACCATTATTATCTGTAAAATTTTACTAAATATAATACAAAATAAAATAATGAATTGGTCAAATTGATTATATTTAGTAGAATTTTACAGATAATAATGGAAAAGAATGGAAATGGAATAGAATTAAGTAACCTTAATTAAATGTTTTAAAATAAAGGAATGAAAAGTAATGAAAATGAATCGAATATAAGTAATCTTGTTTGGGAGCAACATGGAGGGAATGGAATGAAATTATTTTATGACAATATTACTATTAGACCTCTATTTTAAAATAAAAGGTTGAATATATAGGGGTATTTTGGGAGTTTTAGTAAAAAAATCATTACATCTAATTTCATTCCCTCCCATTCCTCCCAATTTCGGAGGGAATGAAAATTTGAGGTTTTAAGGGAATAGAGAGGAATGAGTGTTCTCTCCTACTTATTCCATTCCCTCCCACTTAAACTCCCAAACAAGAAAATGACATTTCTATTCCCTCCATTAAAACTCACAAACAAGAGAAGGGAAGAATATTTTAAAATTATTCTTTTTATTCCTTTCCATTTCATTCCATTCCCTTCTCCCAAGCGAAGCCTAAATTAACTCATTTGGCACCGAAAAAAAAAAAAAAAAACTTAGATTAGATGGAACACGTGGTGCAAAATTAAACTTTAATAGATATCCAATCTTTACACTGAATTAACTTACTTGGCACAAAATTTTAAAACTTAGATTAGATGAGACACGTGAAGCAAAATTGGACCATAATTAAATTCCGATTTGAAATCTAATTGAATTTTTCTCTCAACTTTCTATTAATATATATATATATATAGATCAGTATTGAGTATTGAATGGGTAATGTTTTTAGGTTGTTATCTTTGATTCAAATAACTTAAATTAGATTAGGAAGATTTTATGATAGATTCATATAAGTTTTTGGTTTAGGATGAGTTAAATTAATTTTTGTTAGTTATTCTAACTTAGGTTAAAAAAAAAAAAACCAATTGTTCCCTCATATGTTATGATTTTGTTCGCTAAAGTCTGGTATTTCGTTTGGTACCTAAGCCTCATGGTTTTTCAAAGGGAGACGTCCATCAAATTATCAAAAAAAAATATTATGATTTTATCCATTTGGGAGGTGCCACATAAAACACAAAGCTTCTGCACTTTCTAAATTACCAAGAAGAGAGTAAGTAACCTGCATCATAAAACGATAAGATGGTCAAGTTTTATATAATTAGTACTATGTCACAACGAGTATTCAAATTTAAAGCTTCATTGTAGCCAAGATTTACTATGTACCAATGGAAATGATGCACCAAGAAGTTGCAAGGACCTGTTGCACGCTGTAGGCTGGCTTCATTGTGATGGTGGTAGCAGTGGTTCAATGAGAGTTTGGGTGACAATGGCTGCAGTTGTGGTGGTCGTGGTTGTGGGGATTGTAGTGATAGTTTACAATATTTGTAACAATGACGTATTAGTGAATAAACTCTCACTTTTGAAGAGATTGGGAAAGGCATTTGGTAGAAAATCTCACCTCCAAAAGGATTCAAAAGTTATAAAATTAATGAGTAATGCTAGATTCTCCGAGATGTCAAAGCTGCTCTTTGTTCTCTCTTTTGTTGGGATTTTTCTTTTGTTTTTAGAGATGCTAATTTTCTTTCCCCCAACTTGGCCCGTTGGGTTGCTCTTTGCAATTGGGATCTCTTCTCCTCCCCCTCAAGTTTCTCACCCAAAAGATTGAGATAGGTTGGGTCCTTCCTATGCTCTCTTATATATATATACACACATAGACAAAATCTTTCATATTGTTTTTCACAACTTGTTAAGGTGGCAAGTTATAATTGGAAGATTATTACTTTTACATAAGCTCAACACTGACCTCATTTTTATCATTCTCCGATCACAATAGGTTACATAAATAATTATGAAAAGTTGTGTCATTAAATTTATTGAAATTCAATTAGAATTCTTCTAAATTTCTAAGTGATGAGTTTATTTGAGAGACGGATACGATTAAGCAAAACATTGAGAAGTTATTGGCAGGTATATGTTACAATAGATGATATGAACACAATCCCAGTTAACTGCTTCAAAGATTTAGTCAGGTACCATATCAGGATTACCTTCTAAAGACAGACACAGTCGTCCTATATAAAGCCATGGTACAACAATTTCAGAATAGGCAATTCCAGCCTGAGCCAATTGATAATGCAAAGTAAAAGACTGAAATAAGATTGAAAGACAGATAGCAATTGAAACAAGGGTTCCGTTAACACCAGATATTGTGTCAGCTTTTCAGGTTTTGAGGTGACTTTTGACAGCTTTTTGGTAATTTTTTTTTATCTTTTTTGGTAATCTTTTTGACAACTTTTTTTTTCTTTCTGTTTTTTAAATGAGAACCAAAATGGGAAATCTTAACAATTTTCATGCTGTGCTTGTTAACATTTCCCTTGAAATAATATGAAAAATAGTAAAAAAACAAGGAAAAGAAGAATTGCCAAGATAGTGATAAATACAACAATTCTAATAATTAATTATATACATTTTATGAGAATGACTAAAGCAAAACAGAAGTTTTTGTTTTTAGCTTTTTAATTTCTTTAGTTGGCAGTTTTTTTTTCCTTCTGAATTAGTTCAGAGCAACATTGTTACAATTTATATTAAATTGAACTAATGGAATTCTCTTGAACCCCTGGACTGATACAGTTCCAACCTACTTTTGGCTTGGTGTAATTGATATTCAATCCGCGGTTCTTTGATCAGATGAGCCTGCGTTGATGACCACTCAAGCACAGTAAGCACCTTCTCTTGTGCAAGTGTCTCACTGTCAGGTAAATGCATTGCAAGGTAACAAAGCAGAACCAGTGCAGAAATTTGAACCCTTTGCACACCAAAGTAAACCAGCTGAATTAAGTGCTCAGCCCCTCCTGCATCTATGATGGCTTTGCAATGATCAACATGGAGATAATTTTCAGGGCTTGCAAACTTGCTAAGCGCAATGGCAGCCTCCACAGAAACCTCAGGTTCACTTTCATCAAGCAGTCTCACCAAGGACCCGACAATTCTCGTTTCTTTTACTCGGAAAGTCTTAGCCAAGTTTCCAATTGACTTGATGCAGGGTACAAGAAGGTCTGAGTTGGCTTTCTCTATAATATTAAGTAACTTTTCGACTACAACTTTTGCAGTATGGGAAGTGGGCTTGAAAGCCGAGCGCCTTAACTCTGTGTTTTGCTCGGCCACAGACGTGATCTCCATTAATGCCATGGCAGTATAGGATTGAACCTCATCATGTCCTTCTTCTAACAAAACAGCAAGCCATAAAAGTGCTCTTGATTCCGTGATGTTCTGACAAATAGCCACATTTCCCTTACATAGCTGCCAAAGGGCTCTTGCCACCATTGCCTTCATCTCAGCTTTAATGCTAGCTCCCTCATCTTCATGTTCCTTTTTATCATTTGGATTCGGATTAGTACTAACACTAGGCATCACAACCGAATGCATAGAGATTTGTTGTTGTTTGCTGGCAATGGCATACTTACTATGTTCTTGAATGGTGTCAAATTCAAGATGACTAAGAAGCCAACGAATTGCATTGTTCTGAGCGAAATGATCTTGGCATTTCGGGTGATTTGCAGCTAGTTCTGACATTGCCCAAGCCACCACAGCCCGAACTTTCATGTGCCCTTCTTTGAGGATTTTCACAAACACTAGGCAAACACCGGCCTTCACAAGGTGTTCGACGCTGTCCGGGTCACGTCCCAGCAAACCAATAGCCCTGGCAGCATTCTCCTGACCTTCAGATCCTCCTTCTTTAGCCAACTTCAGAAGTGCAGCCACTCCACCTTCCTCAATAATAAGCTTCCCGTATCGATCATTATCCTGAGCCAATGAAACCAAAGAAGCAGCCGCCTCTACACGGTCCTCTAACGATGACAACCCATTGTGTAGAACCGCAATTTGTTCCCATATTAGACATAGAATCGGCTCGTTGGCTGCAATTGGAGGAAGACCCAGAAGCCGATCAGCCACTCTAAGCAACCACGACACGTCCCCAATACAGTTCTCGAGCTGCAGGCACGTTTTTCTAAACGCTGCAGCTGGGATAATAGTGAACACCCTCTTCAAGATACCATTGGCACGGCACTTGTTAACGAGTGCAAGTGCTTTGTCAAGGACTTGTTGTGTGTTAGCAATGATGCGACAGGTTGGACGCTCATAAAGCTCTTTGCTTTCACGTGCTGTGTGGCGTAAAAGGCCTGCTAGCTTATCGGTCTTGGCCTTGAGCTCCAAGCAATCTTGTTTGAAACATTGTGCCTCTTTTGCAGCCTTGCTCACCTGGTCTGCTAATTGTATTGGCCTTGCCAAAATCTCCCTCACCATATTTGCCATGTCCTAAAATTTGCGGACCCCAAAAATGAATAATTGGACCCGTAGTTTAGAAATGCAGCGAAGTGCAATAAAAAGTTATTGGCAATATAGCAGTTATATAAATGGCAAGTGATATGGCAAGTGTACGTACTTCTTTTCTTGTGTAGAATAACTACGTAAAGTTGTACTAGTTACTTCTGTTCAATCAAACAATCACTGACGGTGAAAGAAAATTCATAAACGAAAATGACAGGAAATCAAAAACAAGCGATGCTTTCACTAGCACGACTCAAAAGATTTTGGTTGCAATTTAATTTTGCGAAAATTGACAATTCAACTAGAATTGTCTTGCCAAAGTTGTTATCACTAATCAATCTTTGTAAAATTATCAACCTTGAATTTAAGCTGGCCATTTTCTGGGAAATGTATAACTTGATATTTAAGAAGAAAATGGCTTAAAATGTTTGCTAGTTAAGCTTTGGTAATATTGCATATATGTGGATGTAACAACACTTAAAAATGTTAAGTGGGTCCTTTTCTCAAGTCTTAAGTCAGATTTATGTTAAAGCACACCAGAGAAAAATTTTGTAACTGTTTCTTCACCAGGGTTCACAAAATGCACCTAACCCAACATTATGATTTTTATAATGAATGGTTTTACAGGTTTCGATTACTATTATTATAGAAACTTTATATAATATGCATCAAACATCTTTTGTTTGGATTCATACAAATCCTTCCTATGCTTCCTTTGATTTATATAAAGTGTAAAATAGAGAAAGATAACAGAAAATAAAGGAAATAGCAGTCTAAATTTGTTATGTATATGGCTAAAGATGAATAATAATGTAGAATAGAATAAGACTAACAATACTTTAAGAGTTCAATTACATACCAAACTGACAAACAGGATTGTGGAACGAAATCAAGAGCCCAACAAGGCAACAACCATGGCCAATCGTTAATTTGAAGTCCTAAATGTGGTGATGTAGTTGTTTGACAATTGACAGTATATATTTTAGTTAAGACTGATTGATAATATACAAGATATAGAGCTAAGAATAGGCTGATTGATAATACTTTAAGAGTTCAATTACATACCAAACTGGCAAACAAGACTGTGGAACCGAAATCAAGAGCCCAACAACCATGGCCAATCTTTTATGTATTTGAAGTCCTTAAATGTGGTGATGTAGTTTCTTGACAATTGACACTAATATTTTAGTTAAGCCTGATTGATAATATACAAGATATAGAGCTAAGCATAGATCACTAGATTTTTAGTTTTCAAATTTCCATGTATGTTCACTTTTCTTGTTTTGTCCTGGTAGTTGAAATTTAGACATATTTGCACTTGAAGTAACTGTTACAAATTAGGAAAATATTAATTTGACATGATCAGCTAGTAGGGAAAATCTATCATTGTTGACTTTTGTTACTTTACACCACTGTTATACGTTCTATCTCTCTGGTACTTTACATCAAAGAGGTTTCTTACGTCTTAGTACTGCTAATAACTCTTTTGCAGGTACCAAGAATATTGGTAGATGTAGATGTAATGTCATTGTATTTTTCAAGTTTCTCATTAATTAACGTGATGATCATGAAATTATGTCCTAGACTCCAAATGAGTATTTCCACACCAAATTAAAAAAAAAAAAAAAAGGTTTAATTATCATTCTTAAAAGGTAATGCAAGGCAATGGTTATCTCTTGCTAGCTCTGCACAATTTTATTAAACAGTCATGAAAAACATCCTTGAAACTTGAATCTTAATTATGAGGCCAAAATATGTAAGCCTATGAATCCATTTACTTGTAAAGCAAAGAAAAAAAAAATCTAATCATACTTATAGTGCAAGTACTATAACCATAGGCATTATAACCCAAGGGTTAGTCTAGAATTAGCGATTATATATACTAGCATATATTGGGTTCTTTATAACAACAATTTAATATGGCGAAGATGTAAGTGTTTTGAATTTCTATTGTAGAATTAGGTTGTTATACTAAACTATTTTTTACAATTTTTTTTTAATAAAAAAAATAATGAATACAATCTGCACCTAATAAGATGATTGAAACATATTTATGGGAAAGGCCTAGTCTTCTTGGACAGATGAGGCTTACTTTTTCTGCAAATCATTGTAATTTCACATAACTGTTGCCATATAGTCTACACCCCCTCTGATTTTCTTAGTTCACTGGTTTTTATTCTGTAATGATACTAATAGAAGCTCTTAAATTTCGAACTGTACGGACTTAGATGTCTCAATCCTTTTGCAATTTTTGTCGAAAACATTTTAAGCATGCATGAACTATGCCACATTTTCAACCTCAATAAATTCCAACCAGCCCAATTTGTAGATGAAAGGTACCACATATAAACTGTTTATGAACTTTGCCAAAATTTCAATTCAAGCATTGGCATGATGCTCATATTGCATGTTTTAATCATTTATCAGCATTTTTGTGAATATCATTATCAAGTGAAAGAGAAAGCCATTAATGCATTGTTGTTGTTCTTTCAAATCATAGAACAGATGAGATGATCCAGACGTTTTCCCATAACATCTGTAGGGTAATTTTATAGTTGAATTTCGAAAATTTCATTCATTCATTTTCAAAATGTGCATGAATTGCATTTTGACATAATACTTATCATGCATGGCCTCCTAATTCTTTTTAGTTTTTAAACCTTAGTTTTCATGACTCATGATTAAACAGAAGTATCCTCGACTTTCAGTCCCCTGAAGCAAGTTTTTTGTACATTTCAGGTGCTGAAATCATTACTGATCATTCTTCTCATTTTGTTGCTATTACTATTCCATTTTATGACTTAGAGTCCATTTAGATACAACTTATTTTGTAGAAAACTGAAAACTGAAAACACTGTAGCAAAATAATTTTTAAATGTGTAAATAGTATCGTGGGCTTATTTTTAATATTTTTAAATGAGTGAACCGTGTATAAATAGTGCGTAAATAGTGCATGAATAGTAACTTTGTCTTCTACACAGTGTAATCACATTACTGAACAGTGCTGTTTACTGTTCATAAGCGCTGAAAAAAAAAAAAAAAAAAAAAAAATGAGAAAACGCAGTTTCAGCAATATGAATAGTAACTTTGTCTTCTACACAGTGTAATCACATTACTGAACAGTGCTGTTTACTGTTCATAAGCGCTGAAAAAAAAAAAAAAAAAAAAAAGATGAGAAAACGCAGTTTCAGCAATCATAGAAATGCAACATTGAATCCAAACACATATTTAATCAATTTGACTCCGACCCTTCATTGCATCCTCACATTTTTTATGCGAAACTGAAGTTTCATATTGTATCAAATTTCCCTGAAGGCGAAAAACTATTGATCGAATGGGAGTGGAAAAATGGAAGACAAGTTACCATCTCACTCTATTTCCATCCTGTGTTATTTAGATCATAATTTGCTCATAGACAAGACTTTAGAGTGTTGAACCTTCTAACATGTTACGAGAAAATTACATGAGCCAAAAAATTCTAAAAATAAACTTCAATTCAATTAAAACAAAAGAAGATATAAACTTCAATTAAAGCAAATAGATGAATGTTTATTATTCATTTCACAAGCTCATTGTTGTTCATTTGGGTGCTTTTCCGGTTCTTTGACCATACAGTTTTTAAAACCATGGTTGTATCTTAATTTTTATTTATTTAAATTTCATAAACAAATAAACTAAATATTTTTTTAAATTAAAAAACAAAATCTAAAGCAAACGCCACATCGTTTGTCACAACTTTTTCCCGCTTAATCAACTTATTTTTACATTAAGCATCAACTTTTTTATATTTTTATTTATATAATCTTAACTTTTTCTTTTCTTTGAACTATTAAGATTTTTCTACAATTTGGATAATTAAATCTCAATTTCTTGTATATATGCATGCATGTATATTCTAATTAAAATAAACAAAAAATATTTTAAATTATAATAATGTGTGAATGTAAATAATTTTGTTTGAAAATATGGTCAAAATTGGAAAATACATATTGCATGCCTAATTTGATGATTTTTTTTGTAATGCCTTATGAAATTATACTAATATAAGATAAAGTATGTTTATTAAATCAGAATATAAAAAATAATTCAATATATAATCAACTATTCTTTTTGTTCCAAAATTTTCTTTCAAATTTGTATTAAATTTATTTTTTAATAAAAGTTTTATAATTCAATTAACACTTCTTAATTTCAACTACAAGCATCCGATATAGGATGAACGAGATACCACTGAAGCTAAAAAGAAAGGCCTTTGTTTCCTTGTACAGTCATATATCATTTGGAACTAGAAGTACTGACTTGGTACAAAGAAAATGTTTTGTTTTGTCGGGGGGGTCAAGTTTGCGTATCCAAATGAATCAATTAAAAGCAAAACAGAATATTGTAAGGCAAAGAAGGCTGGGACTGCCATCATATCTTTGAGGACTTGGTTTTGTTTCTTTTTAGTGTTTTCCCTTTCTAGCTTTGGTGTGTAAAGTGTGGCTTTTTTTTCTTTTCTTTTTTTTTTTCTTTGTTTTTAATTTTTTAAAAAATCAAAATGAAAATCAAGGGAGGAGAGACTTAGTACCAGTTTGGATACAGCTGCCAGATCTTGCGTTTTGGCTTTTTTTTTTTTTATTTTTTTTTTTTTTCAAAAGAGCGTTTCACGTGATTATGTACTATTTAGTAGGCCTTTTATACTGTTCACAGGACTCACAAACCTTTTTTTCCAGTAAAACTTTCATTAAAAATGGGTTCCATGGCATTATTCACACATTTAAAAATTATTTTGCTACAATATTTTCAGTTTTCAGCAAAATAAGCGGTATTCAAACATAATCTTAGAATATAAAACCTTATAATCTTAACTTTTAGGTTAATCTAGTTTGCTTTTTAGAGCATTCCCTTTAGCTTATGTAAAATTTACTCTTATTATTGAATAAAGTTAATCACTTTTCATAATACAAGCATCTAAGACTCTAAGGATCTGTTCTATTCTTTAGGTTATTAAAATATTATTTCTTTATTCATTTTTAATTATTTCTTCCAAATCATCTCTATCTTCATTCAAACAAAAAAAAAAAATCTATCTTTACGTCCTCCACTCTCCTAGCAAACGAGTATGAGCTCGCCCGACTCGCTAATCGAACTTAGCCACCACTGTGTTATACAGAATTGCCTTCCAATTGTTAATGTGAAGGATTGGCAGGTGCTGGCAATGATCAAAGAGTGAAAAGTGGCTGATATTGGTTAACTCCAGTGTTTTTACGAGGTAAAAATAATTTGAGTAGGCCATAGAGAATGAAATTCCGCATAACAAAGAGAACAAACTTCTACCGTACAGTGACATCGCCTAGAGAAACCAAGAGCCTTTAAAGTATTTTAAAAAAGAAAATTAAAAAATCCCGTAAATTGTTAAGTTGCGGTTAAGTGATATTATTCAAACTTTTTTGCAAAAGAGAATCTGAGTTCAAATCCCATTTTCTTATTAGTTATAAGCAAAAATAAAATATAAAATAAAAAAATCTTGCTAAATGACTTTTTTTAATATTTTTTTTTATGAAGCTAAATGACTATTTTAAACTATCAAGAAGAGAATTTTTTTATACGGAAATTTGTATATATTTAACAGCTAGGAAGCATTAATAGGGACATCAATACAAGTACGACATAGCAACACAAGCAATTTCTAAAAAATTATAACATGAAATGGCTAATACGACATGGATACAACACATGTATGATACCCTAAATAAAGTATCTATACTTCCTAGCTTAACAGTTAACAAAATGCAGCACAGTTTTATTTTATTATGAATTTCACTGTACAAAAAGGTAGAAACTACTATATGTCATGGACATGTTTCCAACCTTATTAGCCTCTTAGAATATGTTAGGGAGAGAATACTTTAGAGATTGTAATTGAGTAGTTAATATATTTTGTTGGTAATAAATCTCGTGAATGGTGATGATTGAGGAAGAAAATGGTGGTTGTTTGGTTCTTTTTTTATTATGATTTTAATAATTATTTTTTATTCTAGCTTTACTGGCAACAATGCTTCAAATAGACCCAATTTTTAGGAATGCAACCAACCGCAAAAAATGAGTTCTAGAGCATTTTCAAGAACACAATCAAACAATCAAACACTTGAAAAGAAAAAAAAACAATTACTTTGAAAGAAATACAACAAAACAAACGAAGTCTAAGGGTATAATTGTAAATTTATTTTCTTTTTTTCCATTTCACTTTTCTAAATCGGGATCCTATGCTATACTAGAGTCAGAGCATTAGCATTAATAGTGGTATAATAGCTAAATTGCTATGATAACACCCAAAACACTAAAAGGTAGGCCACATTGATGGTGGTATAGTTAAAAAATCTTGTGAAGTAGCTAAATGTGAGTTGTCATCTTTGGCACCTAACTATAGATACAAGTTATAAAAACAAAAACAATTTCTTATTCCAAAAGTATCTTGTCTTGCTACACGGACAAGAATCTTGACTCTGGCTACAAATGTAAAAAAGATATAGTAATAAAGAGAGAGAGAGAGGAAGAGAGAGAAAGAAAGAATAAAAAGAATAAATAAAGAATATTTAAATGAAGTAGTAAAAAAAAAAACTATTAATGTTGAGTGAATTATAAAGTGGGGTATTAAAATAAATAAAGTAGATTTTTTAGTTGTTAAAAACTAAAATTTTAGCTCAACAATGCCTAGTGCTCTTAGAGATGAAAAGTTAAAATGACATACAATCAAATAAGGTAAAAAGTTGAGTTTTTCATCTCAACCATCTATGAGTATTGCATCCCATACAATAGGGATTGCAAGGCATCTAGATTCTAGATCCATTTTTTTATAGCCTCTACCAAACACACATAATGGAAAATAAAAATATTATTTATCCTCTCACTTTTCTATCTTTATAACCAAATGGAACTTAGATCATCAAAACTTGATCGCGAGTATACAATTTCTTTTTGGGCTACTCAATTGTGAGTATCCATTTGATCAATTTGTTGAGTGACCAAATTTTATTTGCCTGCACAATTTCATTGATCCTATTTGAAATTCACCCTGCCTCCCATTGAAGTACGACCAAGGCTCATTAATGAATTTCATTTTTGACTTTCCGACATGAATTCTAGCTTTGGAGATTTCTAGATGTCGCAGAACAAGTCCATTTTGCATAAATGTGAGAGCTACTACTGTCTACGTAGATGTCAATAGTACAAAGTAAATGAGAGAAAGTATAAGACAACGTACATTATAGGTGTTTATAACCACAAATACAAGTGTGGTTCTATCCTTTTCTGCCAGAAGTTTCTCAAGTAGGTGACCAACAATTCAAGTAATATGCACGAAATGTCCAGCTTAACTGCTTAAGCAACATGTACACCATTTCGTAGTTTGGCTTGGAAGTAGGAAGGCCTTGACAAATGACAACTTGTAGTCTTGTAGTGTCTCTGTATATACCTATTCCATTATGAGAATGAAGTTTCCATGCTTTTTCCTCCTCAAAATGTTACAGAATTATGGATACATAGTCCTTTATTTTTTGGGTCTGTAAGTCTTATCAATTTAGGTAAAGATGAACTTTTAGATCATTATATTTTTTGGATCTGTAAGTCTTATCAATTTAGGTAAAGATGAACTTTTAGATCAGATAATGATCTCAAATTTCTAGTGTGATACTACGGGCCTAAGGGCCATTATTAGTTTATTTGCAGCTACTATCTTCTCCAATAAATTCCAAGTTGCTTGAAAAGTTGATAGGGCCCTGGAACTTTTGATAGTAGAGAATAATGGAATATGCATTTACAAAAATACAGTCACACCTAATAAAAGCTTTGAAAAGTTGTACATAAGTTAAATAAGTTGAATATAAGTTCCCCAAATGAGTTCTAAAAGTCTCTTCGAGGACATCTGGGGTGGAGGTAAACACACTGGAGTTGGAAGGATATGTCATAAGCTCAGAGGCCCTTAGTTCCATTTATCACACTATTGGATCATGAAATTTTCAAGGTAATAATGGATAGAGAATGAAATAATCTAACTAAAAGGTTAGAGTACCATTTTTTTATACTTATAATAATAAAGTATTTAAAGAGAGCAATTTAAATTTAAATTTTAATTTAAAAGACTAGATAAAGTATACAAGGACAAGGTTTTTTTTTTTTTTCCCCTAGTGTTAAAATTTATAAATAGATTTGAATTTTATTAATACATAATCCATAATATTACAAGTTTTTATTTATTTATTGATGAAATATTTAAATTTAAATTTTAATTTAAAAGACTAGATAAAGTATACAAGGACAAGGTTTTTTTTCCCCTAGTGTTAAAATTTATAAATAGATTTGAATTTTATTAATACATAATCCATAATATTACAAGTTTTTATTTATTTATTGATGAAATTCAAATAATAATTGTTGATATGAAAAGTCAACAATTATTATTTGAATTTCTACCTTAAAGTTGCCATTAGGCCTTTTTCTTTTGTATGAAAGTTCAGTTTTGTTTTGTTTTGATTTTTTCTTTTTTTTTTTTTTTTTTTGGTGGGGGAGGAGATATTGGAAATGTTAGTTTGCAAATAGTTTTATTAGCACATTATAATCTTTACAAAAATAAAAATAAAAACACATTATAATCTTATAAATAAATACACTTAGGAGTTAAGAAGAACATAAAGATCACGGGTTTCTTTTTTGGGAGCCGGGGGTGTCGAAGATTCAGTGCCCATGTATGCATGTTTGGGGTAGAAATCAAAGGGTCTTGCTACCAAGTCACGGGTCAGTGGGTCACACTACAGTAGCACAGGAGATAATATTGAAATGTGGATGTGATACTGATAATTAATCATGGCAACAAATAATAAAAAATTGTGAAATATATTGCTATGATTAGGACTCAATTTGAATTTACAATATCTGTCAAGTCTAGTGTCGGTTGTTTTGATTGGCTACACAGAGTCACAGAGGAACAAATGGAAAGTGCAGTGAAGATTCCACAAAGTGGAGGACAAGTCCAACATGTCATGACTGATGAGATGCCATTGATGATTTCTTTGCCACTGTATTTGGTTTGGTTGTATATGTCCATTTAGGTATGGTCTCTTGAAAACCAGTCATGTCGCTGTTCCCGATTCCTTTCTAAAGGGCAAAGCCAAGATTTCGAGTTAGGAAAAGTATAAACACAACAAATATGAGTTGACCACTGATGATTGGTGGTTAATTTTTAGATTTTATTTTTGTAATGAGTTTTTGTTATATGTTTTGGGATAATGATCTATGGATTATGGTTGTTTGGGTTGATTTGTGGAGAAGGCCCAATATTTTAGATGGAGGAGGGCTAAGTTTTATTTTCCTTGAATCCAATTAGAATTATACCCTAATATATTTACTCTTGGGGTCCTATTTTGTCCCCATCCTTGATTGCAGTTTCTTTTTCTTTTTAATGAAAGAAGTATTATTCAGAAGAAGAATATTGACCTTCAATCATTTTTCTTATTTGGTAGAAAGACCTTCAATAATTGCATACACAGATAAACTAAGAAAATTAGCATGCTTCAAAAGGAAGCCTTAGAGCAATTGCGTCAGTGCTTTTGAAAATTTCTGTCTATTTTGCAAAAAGAATTTACTTTTTTTTTTCTTATATCATTATTTTTACAAAACATCTACGTAAATTTATCTATTCTAAATATTTATTTTAATAAAATATTCATTTTATTGCATTTTTTATTATGCAAGAGTTAAGACTGGCAAAAAGAGAGAGAAAAGGTGATGTGACTATGGCAAGAAGAGAGAGGAAAGAGATAGAAGAGAAGGAAATTAATAAAATAATTTATACAAAGCTATAGTAACCTTATATATTTACACGGTATCATAGCTTCTTCGTATAATTGCACAATTATAGACAAGTTGATATGGGAGTTTTTTATGTTATATTGTGTAAATTTTATCACTTTTTGTATTTTAGAAGTATTGATGCAATTGCTCTTAAGAGGGTAAAAGGACAGCCATGGCAACCCTTCACTGAGCTTTTCACGTATCAGCTTATGGGTTCATTTGATTTCACTTATTTTCCAGTTTATTTGGTTTATTTATTGATCTAGCATAATTTTTTAAAGCTTCACTTTTTCTCTTAATGTAACTATACTTAATTAGCTTATTTTTTCAGCTAAACGAATCAAGAAAATAAACATTCCTAAACACACACTCATTGCAATTTGAATAAGCAAGCTATCGCCACCAGTTTTATATAAAGCATCTATAAGTATAAATAGGTCGTACACCCACTTGGTTGAATTATTAAGGCTTTAACAAAGCTACTAAAATATAGAGAAACACAAATGTGAATACTGAATAATTAAGGCTAGACCAATGTGATACGTACTTTATGACATTTATAGCAGCATAACCTCACTTCAATACTGAAAACATTACAAGCTGGATCACAAATGACAAATGGGTGCTGCTTGTGTGTTCATTCTGGCTTAGAACTTTCCTATTAGATCGTCATTTGTCGAATTGCATAAAGCCTTCCAGACTTGTATGCTCTTATCTTTACTTTCATTTTGATGAATTGGATGCTCTTATCTGCATGTTGCAGACCTTACGTATGAAATGCATTTATAACTCTAATGTGAGTAGCTTAGACTTGTGGGGACATGTACTTAGGTTGACATCCAATTAGTCTGTGTTGTCACTGTTCTAAAGTGTAAACTGTAATGGCTACAAAATAAGAAACATCACCTCGTGACTCACAGCATTGTGTTTTAGGAAAAGTGTTCTGTACAAAAAACCAGTGTGATGCAAGAATCTGACATGATTCCTCGTAGTTATGGACAGGCCAACAAAATTATGTACATTTTTGCAGTGGATTACTTCTACGGGATATTTGTATATTTATCAGCACAACTGCGCAGGCTTTATAAGGTTGTGACAATGTTCTTCTGCTAATGTACACAAGCTGACAGCTATAACGACCCTTAAAATAATTGTGTACTAATTCATCTTTGAGGTTATGGCAGCCAGGAATCTCTCGCTTGCTTGTGCTACAAATGGACCAATGCTAATTTATCATACGATTAAGATCATGGACATAACTAACGGAAAAAACCTAATTTTTGATACTTGGATAGCTATATCAATGGAGGAGCGGGATATAAACCATGATTCTCTTAGTAAAGGAGAACAACTGATCTACAGGGCTCATGGCACTGCTTTATCTAGCATATTCTCGAGTATACACATAATTTGAGTATTCATTTTTCTAAAATACTAGAAACATGGTATCTAAATTTTAAATATGGTTTCAGATTTTGTTTACAATGCTCAAGTTTGAGTTTTCTATCTACTGGAAATTGGTGGTGAACGCTAGCTTCCAAATTAGTCCTTGATTGCAGAGATATGGGAAGCTATCAGGTCTGAACTTCAAGTTATGGATTCTAGGGGCCGTTTAGTAACATTGTTCTAGTAACCTTGTTTGTATTTTTTGAAAATATATATAGGTGAAAAGGTACGTAAAAATGCATATAATGTTATTTAAAAACTAAAAATATGTGTTTAAACTTCTATACCAAATGAGTCTTAATATTCAAGACCTTCGTTTATCTTGGCTGGCCTTGGAAACAGCCCAATAGGCTAGAAAGTTGGGCCTATCAAGGTAATCATTTACCTTGGTTTTTTGCAGAGTATCACTGAAATGGATCACTTTACCATGAGAATATTTTTTTTTTTGAAACATGATTGAAAAGAAATGATGACATATTGAAACTATATTATGCGTCCTGCCAAATTGAAAAGACACATCTTAAGTTGATAATCTTCAATGAGGTGGCAGGACTTTGAACTTTGCAGGATAAGGGTCTCATAACAAATTATCAATTAAATCTAAAGAAAGCATTTTTCAAGCTATTAAATGGGATGTTCCATGAAGGAATTTTGGGACTTTATTTTTCTTTTTTCTTTTTTCTTTTTTTTGGAGTTAGCATTTTGGGACTTTTAAGTTACTTGATTAAGATCCTCTAGTTCTGTTCTTAAGGCAATTCCACACCAAAAATTTTCAAATTCTAACATTTCATTGATAAATGAATTTTCTTTAAATTGCAACATATCATCAACCTTAAAAGATGTTTGTGACTTTGTCCCCTTTTCAAAAAAGAAAAAGTTTGTCCTAAATCTCATAAACAACCCCTCCTTCAAAAACCCATTTAACCAAAAAAAAAAAAAAAAAAAAAAGAGACACCCAACTGTTGAATTATTTTAAGGGTTATATTTATTACACACAAATAGTTTTACACAACCCAAAAAACAACCAAAAAATCATAAATTCCAACTTGAAAATTGTGACTTCAAGTCATAGTTCAATGTTTTTTTGGGGTTTATATAAAAGATTTTGTATGCAACAAGTATTTCTCTTAGGTTAAAGACCTAATATTTGTTGCACAAAATATTACCTTTATGCCTGGCCCAAAACGTTTTAATCTAAATCGTGCCTGGGCTAGACTACCAACCTGTCTCCAATGCCTGGCAGGGCTACTAAACCAGGTAATTCAACTCACCCTCGGCCTGAACTTGGTAGCTGTTTTGATTTACATGCATGAGTATTTCTAGGCCCAAAATGATTCTGGACAAGCTCAATCTACCATGGAGTCACGAGCAAAAAAGATAAGATAAAAAACACACAAAACCACAACCACTTACGGTTTTTCTTTTAAAAAAAAAAAAAAAAAAGAAAGAAAAAAGAATCCTAGGTGCTGACTGTAATACTTAAAAAAATTTCAAACCATTTCCCTGCATGTATCATTATTTCAGTTTATTACAAAACAGTTCAACTTTATTAAGGGCCAACAAGTGAACAACTACAATTGGTGGGTTATCAAATATTACAAAATCCAAAGTTTAAGAACTTTCCAACTTTGTGAGCCTATCAGCACATTGGTTTGCTTTGCGGTAAACATTCTTCATTACACTTGATCTTAGCCAAAAGGCCGAAAAAGGTATGGTAAACATTTTCATTGAAGAGCTAGAAAACGTCCTCAAAAGGATACTTCAATCAGATAGAAGAAATTTCTTTGTAAGGTTAATAGATGTCAAACCTTTTCTAGGATTTAAAGGAATTGTTCATAGATTTAGTGGTCTTACACTACATATTAAAAACAAGGTTAAAAAAAAAAAAAAAATCAAAGCTCCTCCAAAAAAAAAAAAAAATTAAATAAAACTACAATTGACTTCAAAATTAGAAGATTCAATTATGCATTTCCTAAACAATCGTGACATTAATTTTTAAATACTAATTCAATTTTTTTAGAAAAAAGGGGATACTAATTCAAGTTTTTTTTTTTTGAGTAGGAATACTTATTCAAGTTGATGGAATCAAATTGTGAGTTCAGTCCGTTCAGGTTCAGTAAATATAACAAGCTAATATTAGTACGATGGTTTCTTTGATCTATATGTGCAATTAAGAGAGCTCGTTAGTTTTTAATGCTTGAGTCAACGCTTTCAAATAAATCTTAAGGTCAACACAAAAAATATGATGGTTAATATACTTTTTCTCCCTCTAATATTTTAGTGGTTTTAATTTGGTCTTTGCATTATTAAAATTTTCAATCAAATACTTCAATTAAAAAAAAAATTGTTATAATCTAGTTCAGATTCTGACACTAGTCTAATTGAAGTAACAAAACTTTCTGTTGCGTATACATTTCTTCTAACGTGACATTTAGTCACTTACTACTAGATGTCACATTAACATGAAGTTAAGATAGCAATGAGTTTGTGAGCATGATGCACACGTAACTAAACCTTTCCTAGCATCACTTCTTTGGTTCTTCCTGCTCATTTCACCCATATGGCCTGCACAATTTGTGGGTTGTGGCTGATATCATCTAGCCTCAAATCATGGGTAAACTTTAAATCCATGATATGCATTTTATGATGATTATATTTCATCGTCAAGCCAAGATATCAACTGATTTTTTTAATATAGATAGTATTTAAACTTATGTCCATTATTTGACGAAAATAAATTTTACTAACTAACCAAATTGGAATTGACCTTTTTCCCGGATTAATATAACTAAAACCTAAAATCTTGTTGATTGTTGCTAATTTCTAAGAGCAACCCTACTGATAAATTATAATGGTTTACAAAACAAAAAATAAAGAAAATTTTATTTAAACCATGTATTTTAGGGAGAATTTCAAATTGAATCCTAGAATTTCATAAGTTACAAACTAGATCTTGAACTTATAAATCCATTCAATTCAAAACCTATGTTATCGCTCTCTCCGCCATTGACAGCGGCATGATTCAGGGTTTAAACTGAAATAGATTTAAATTGAATGGTCATAATCCATATTAAGTGGGGTAGATCAGCTCTATTGTTTAACTGAAATCCGAGCAGATTGCTTTCATACACAAAATTTATAATTAGCATCCTATGCTTTTTTGGGTAAGCATCACATATGAGTTATGACTCAATACACGTTTTGAAAAGTTCCTAATTAGTTGCAAACTAAATCAAAACTTAAGTAACTCGTCTAAGTCAAGAGCCGTGTAGCTCAACTGATTGGCATCTCTTGATTTTTTTCAAGACATTCAAAGTTCAAATCTTTCACCCTATTTTCTAACTATTAATTGTCAAAAAAAAAAAAAAAAAAAAAAAAAAAAAAAAAAAACAAACAACCAGTCAATAAGTGAAATGGCCGTTCTGAGTCAGTGACACCCAGTATATATGTATACCCATTGAATTCTTTGTGATGGTATTGCGACATGTAATTGAATATAGACAAGAGATGCCATCTTCGTCACATCTCACATCATAGGAAGCCAACACGGAACTCCATTTTATCATGTTGAGTCCACAAGTGGCTACCTTCCAATTCATTAGCTGACACCACTAGGCAAATGGATGGGGATGGCAAGAAAGTTTGTGTTAATTCAATCAACAAGGGTATAAAATAAACAACTTTTAGCATACTTTCCTTGTGGCTAATAAATGGATAGACACAATTGAATTTACATAAAGGCTGTGGCAAATTTAAGAAGCTTCGATAGTATAAACGCATGGACATCTTTGAATTTACATGAAGGTTGTACAATTTGACAAAGTCTATTCCTTTCATTATATGAACTTCAATAGTATACATGAATAGACGTTATTGAATTTACATAAAGGTGACTGACAATGAGCCTATGCAAAGTTTTTCCAAGGAGATGAGATGATTTAAAGGAAAGTATATTCCGTGTTTCTTTTTCTTTTTGAGTTCTTCTTCTTTCGGTTACATTTTTTCACACGCTTTCACACATATCCATAATTATAGGCGTGAGAATACACTTTTTAAAAGGTAAAAGATGATGTTCACATTGAAAATATGAAAGGTACGTGTGAAATAAGTTGTGCGAGAAAATCATGATCTTTCTTTTTTTAGGAAAATAATACACTCAATTTTACAATGAAAAATATTTGACTTTTAAAAATTTAGACATGAATCTACTCCCAAAAAAAAAAGGTTGATTTCGGAGAATTTAACTAAAAAAAAGTTCGTTTCAGAGAAAAAAATAGTTTAAAAATAATAATTTCTTGTCCTCTTTTATGGCCAGTAAGAAGTTCAAAATGGTATATTTGTAGTTTAGTGAATTTTTGAACTAAAGAAAATTAGGAGAAAGTCTTTATAGTGTATTTGGATGACTTATTATTATTGGTTTAATTTTATTTTAAATAAACATTATGGGGGGAGAAAATTGGATCACAAGACCAAGGCCTAGGGTCCGTTAGGGCGAAAGGAAGCAGCACTAAGGGACTAGAAGGACAAGGCCCAAGACTAGTTCCACACTACAAGGAGCCATATTCAAAGCTTGTGTATGACAAATGTCCCAATGCTCGGCCTGACGAGACAGGAGTTAGCCGAGTAACAACCACCTCTGCATTAAATAGTCACACATACCAAGTAAAACTAGCATTAAATATTGAATGACCAACCTGAAAAGTGGACTTCACTTATTTGCCCACTTATCTCCTAAAAAAGGGAAGAAAAGACCATTGTTACGACAAATATCACATTCTCCTTGTACAACAGCCCCCCTCCCCCTAGGCGGCGGCGGGCGGAGGGTTCCCTTAAAGGGGATATATAAGATAAAGAGATTGAGTTTGTAAAATAAATGCTCAGTCAAGTAGATTTATGAGAAATAAGTCATCGTTAATTTCTCCATTCATTGTTGCTATTTTCTATTTTATTTCTCCCATTGTGAACATCTCATCATTCAATAAATAAATTATGAAGTTTTATTATTCTCATCCACCCAAAAACATACAAACTATTGATGAGAAATTTATCCTTTTGACATTTCTTTATGAAGAATTGCATGCTAGGCAGTGAAAACTTGTTCCAAAACAATGAAATTGATTAGGAATTGCAACATATCAATAACAAAAGTTTAGAAGAAAGGTGTTAAGACTGCCTTGAAGATTATTGCTGTGGCCAGTGGGAGACTGGTAGTTGGTAGTTAGTCTAGCAGCAACAAGGTAATTGCCTAGTTGGTTGAATTTAATACAAGCTTTTCATTTAATCATTTTTTTAGCCGTAATTTAATACTTTGTGCCTTCTCTAGCATGTGAGCCTCTCCTAAATTTGAGATAGATTCCTTTGAGCAATGTAAAGTATTACATGGACCGTGGGCGCATGTTTTCAGATTTTAATCCAATAAAAGTTCAGCTCCAAAGCACAGACTACAGAAGTACACATAAACCCACCAATGCCTAGTGATTGATGCCTCGTGTTCAGTGTTCTACGTGTTGCTGACAAAAACTCACCGACCACCAACAGAGACCAGAAAAAAGAATTGAAAATAACATTATATGCATTTTAAATATTACATGAATTTTAAACACATATTTTCAATTTTTAAATAATATTACATATATTTTTACATATTTTTTCATCTATACGCATTTCTAAAAAAATTGAAAACATGTGTTTAAACACACGTACCAAGCAGGTCATAAATTACAGAAAGCTAGACATCCTTAAGATCTACAACTGGTTCTACATTCAATGCGTTCATGCATTTGTAATAATGCATTAAGAAATGAAATACTAAGTCAATGGGATGCTTAAAAAGTTAAAAGGTGAAAGAGGAAATCTTTGGATTGAATCCCAAGTAAAGCTTTGTATTGTATTTGGAGATTAAGGGCCCGTTTGGTTAGAGATTTTTAGTATTATTGTTTAAGTGTTGTGAAAATATGTATAAGTTAAAAAGCGTTATAAAAATATGTATTTCAGTATTTAAATACTAAAAATTGTTATTTAAACACCCTCTAAATTTCCCATTTTTCTCATTATATTTCTTTGTTTTTATATTAAATGTTCAATTTTAAACTATAATGTAAGTAACGAAAATTCAAGGAGATTATTCTCTATGCTTTTGAAGCGTTGGTTAATTGAATTCTTAATATTTGTCTTTAAGATATTTTGTGTTCGTTTGAGAACAGTTTATTTAGTTGAAATTAAAAATTTTTTACTAAAAATATTGTAAATAAAAATAAAAATTAGTTAAAATAGTTAAATAATAAAAAAAAGCTGACTAAAATAATCAATACAAAACGTACACTTTGGAAAAAAGTTCTTGCTGTTAAATTCGTTCATTTGTTTTTTTTATTAGGAGGATGTGACCTCTTGAAAACATCATTTGATTTCATTATGAACTGATCCAAATGTACCACACTGTTGTAGGTCACCACCTCAGCAAGTTATAATATATAATGATAAGAATCATTTCAAATTGTCTAACTTCAAATTTAAATTTTGATTGCACCTCTTGTCCTTTTGTTTATTCAAAAAAATCAGTACCTTTTTGTTTGTTTGTCTGAATAAGAAAGTCACTGCCACGAGTGAAAGTGCTGTCTGATTACATAGTAAATTAGTACCAGACCCAAATATTAATTATTTCTCAAAACAACGGCTTGTCGCCTCACCTCCTCCATGGGCAAACCAGCCACTCCCACTGATTATAACAATTTTTGGATGGATCTTGAAGTCCTAATCTTCATCCATTCTAACCTCAAGTTGCTGTAAAAAATTACCCTTAATGTATTTTTAAAGTAAAGATCAAGGACGAAAATTTGGGTTTTATCCTATATGTTTCGCTAATGCTATTGGATATATCGTGATTATCATCATTGGGTTTAAGCGAATCGTCACAGTACAGATAATCATTTTCATATATACTTCTTGCGTTTTATCCACTACTTAATTGATCATGTCAAAGTTATACCAAAAATAGTGATACAAAAGTTGTTGCTAAATTTTCTCTTTCTATGGTCTAAATTAGCCTTTACGTAAACCAAATATTCAAAGCCCATTGCATGATGCACAACGGAGGAATAAAAAAAAATTTTATTTTTTAGTAGTGTTGCACTTTACTAGAGAGATGCAAACTCAACCCGTAGCTTTGTTATGGCTATTGAACCCTGGGTGGCTATAAATTTTGCCACATTCGGTGACTTTAACGACCAACAATATTAAAATAATGTATCAAGGCGTCATGCTTACAAAATAGTAACAAATCAGTTCTAGGTTAAAGTTAGTCATGTAAAAGGTGGAAGGGTTCATTGTGAGCGTCATTCTATCTTGTTATTACACTTATGAGTAACATGCCTCATCTTTTGGCATCTATTATTGCATAGAACTTTACTTTCGTTAAGTTATCTAAATATCTAAGTCATCACTAAAAAAAGTTATTCTTGTTTTATTTCTTATAACAAATGGAGTGGAGGATTTAATTCTCCCCTCTAAGAAAATCAAACAATGTGATTGAGCTACAAAACTACGTATCATTTCTTTTGTTATTCATTATTGGATTGAATCATAATCTTATTAACCCTTAGTTTTTGGATCCTTCAACGTTTTATTCTATTAGCCTAGAGAGAGAGAGAGAGAGAGAGAGAGAGAGAGAGGACTATGCCCAAAAAAAGGGAATTAATAGAAACACAATCTTATATTACATGACACAACATTTCCCAAGGCCCTATCTCTAAAGAAAACCACGTATGCCCATAATCAAAACGGCATCGTTTTACCCTGTTCTCACTTCTCTCTACTCTGTCTTCAACCAATTTTGAGAAAATTGATCACAAAAAAGTGAAGAAGAACAAGATCACATATACATACAGCATTCTACTATAATTAGCTACCAACACTGATCAGTCTCCCAAGTCCTCCTACTATATCCCGAAAAACCCGACATCGCCGCCGCCGCTGCAGCTCCGGCCGATGATGTCATAGTGGAAGCAGAACCATAATAAGACCCTCTTCCATGGCCATAGATTTCTCTATCATAATTGGCGCGCTTGTCAGGGTCAGACAGAGTTGAATACGCTGCATGGATTTTCATGAACTCATTGGCCGATGTTTCTTTCTGATTGATTGACACCACATCAGGGTGACACATTCTTGCTAGCTTTCTATAAGCAGATTTGATCTCGTGGCCACTAGCGCTCATGGGGATCCCAAGTACTTCGTACAAAGATGATGTTGAAGCCATTTGATGTTCAGTTTGAAAGTTGAGGTTGTGTGGTCTCTTTGTCCCTGTTGTGCTGTAAGCAGAAATGGTTTTGTGTGGACGAAATTTATGAGTGGTATATGGTGGTGGTGGTGCTGTGTAAAGATGTTTGGTTTTGATGTTTAGAATGGCTTTTGAGGATGAGAGTTGAAATGGGTATTGGATGAAAGAGCTTGGAGATGAGGCAAACATTGAAGAGGCTGGCTGGGTTGTGAGGTTTGAAGTGTGCCTATAAGGTAAGGTTTATATAGAAAAGAAAATAAGGAAAGGCAAGGCTAGGAGATAATACTTTTTTACATTTTGTTTTTTCCTTAACGGTTGACATGATCTATTATAATAAGAGACTAATATGTTTAGCCAAAAAAAGAAAAAGAAGACTAATATAGAAAATAATAATAATAATAATATATATATATATATATATCCCAAAAACCAATTCACACTTATGCTTCCCTACACATCTCAGTGCTAGAGAATATTGTTCAACCTCAAATACTTTTTTTTTTTTTAAGTGAGCACTGGTGTCATGAGAAGTGGTGGGAAAATGGGTATTCCAAAAAAGTGGAGAAAATAATATTAAAAAACATGAATGTGAAAAGGATATTTAAATGAAATAGAATTTAGAATAGAGAATTGAATGTTTTTTTTAGAATCTAATTTTAATGTTTTGAAAAGTGATAATGTAAAATAGAAAAGATAGGTTATTGTATAAATTTTTTTGCATAAGTCAATATAAAAGCTCTTAATAGTAATATCATTTTTAATTGAGTCTATCATTAATATTATTTTTATAATGTACTAATCATATGAATATAAGTCTCTATTCCAATCTAAGCTCCCATATTATGCTTTACTAGTTGTAAGTTGTAACTTGTCACACTCTTTTTTTTTTTTTTTTTCTTTTCTTATATAAAATAACTAAATTTTAAATAGAAAAAGGACACAAGTCATATGGTGAAATATACAGTAAAACAGCTGAATATGATTTTGGGAAAAATATTATCCACTACTTGAAAAGGAAATATGAGGAAATGGATTACATTGATTTGTGGGGTAAGGTACTAAGGAGTAAGGTCCATGGATGATTTTTTTTTTTTTTTTGAGCAACGGTTGATTTAGTTATGGTGGACATTGATTGTCAAAGGCTTATCCATTGCTTGAGCTGGGAAAAAAACATATCTTATCCATTGGATGCTGTACTATTTTCTGAGTCAGCTAACTGCTAATATGGATAGACATATACCCCTCATTGTGTGATTGTGTCACAGGTCCACTTTTTCATTTTTCCATTCCATAAACACAGGGAGTACTTTCAATAAATATATATATATATATATTCAATATATTACTTTTTAATGTTTAAGATTAAGAAAACGGTCGGTCCATGAATTTTTTCCCAAGTGACGCATCAAAAATTCAACGAGAAATTTGACTGGTCGAGTTGTCTAGTTACTTCCATGGCCATTGGATGAGCCAGGTGAGATTTTCACTCAGAAAGAAAAGGATAAAGCCAAAACATTTCCTTCAATTTGGTTCTTCTTGTGAATTTTATTGGTTCAAATTTTGTTTTCGTCAATCTACTTGGTGGGAATAGATAAGAAGAATATGGATATTTATTGTTTAAGCAAAAAAATTGAATTCAAAAGGCAAAGTTATCTGTTATAGGACAATAATATCAACACATTTAACAACCATAGTTCCGACTATCCCACTTGTACTGTAGGATGAAAGATAGTCTATTTTTTTTTTTAAATAATTAAAATACGTTATTAACTCTGTAATTCGAACTTTTTTCTTTTTATATTTCAAGTTTTTTTGTGTATAAAGAGATGTCAATTCAACTAAAGCCTACAAGACATTTGGCAATTGTTGCTTAACTTGAATTTTCTTCTTCAAAATAATATAATTGTTTTTTTAATCATTAGCCAGACATTGAGGAGGAAACAAGTTATGAAATCACTTTTATTTCTCTCATGTTTTGCAATTTCTTCCAAGAGATGAGTATGATGATCGAATTATGGAATCATTTATCTTGGTGTAGTTGTTTGGCTCCACATTAGAACTACTTGGCTTGGATGCCATGGATATTTTTTTTGGGGGCAAGAAAAGAATGGGCCACATATGAACTTTGTATGCTCCACAAAATAATGTGTGGTTTTATAATATATGATCTTCTATGACATGTCACCAAGTTAGATAAGTCTCATAAATAGAATCATTGGAAGTTTTTCTCAACCAAAAAAAAGAATCATTGGTAGTTAGTGTTGACTCCCTTTTTCTAATTCAAATTTTTTATAAGTGAGTTTTGTAATTCATTTTGATAGCTTACAATAGACAAAGAAAATGATGCTTCGTTGCCATTGTGTCTCCATGAAATAATTATATATATATATATATATATCTGCCTTGGCTGAACCGTGTAGTTAGTGCAGGATATTCAATGTCTCATCATCAGCAGTCTTAGGTTGAAGTCTGTACTGTTGTCAAACTTTGTGCCAACTCTGTGTGCTGAGCTCATGATACTATTTGGATTGAACACCCTCCTCTGTCCTCCACCAGCTATGGAGACATTGTACTTGGATTCTATTCTATTTCAGCAAAGAATGAAAGTTGCTTTCCCTTCAAAAACAATTTTATGAACTTTACTTTATTATTATTATTATTTTGATAAACCTCTTCTCAAAAATAAAATTAAAAAAAAAAAAAAAAAAAAAAAAAAAA
>NW_027070132.1:310968-326902 GCF_002906115.3 Quercus suber
TATATATATCTCTCTCTTTTTTTTCTTTTAATAGAATTCTGTCAACTCTTATTATTCTCAATCGGCGGTGAAATGACCAACTTTATGATATAAATTGTCTTCTAGTGTTTGTTATATCTAATCTGTATTATTCATTTAAAAAAAAAATCAGCAATTTCATAATTTGGAGTTCTTTTTACACCAGTGAAGTGAAAGAACTAATCATTAAGATTAGTTTATAAACTTCACTCGAAATTTTCTTATGGGCCATACAAATATTGTCCATCAACAGCTCAGCATACTTATATTAAATCAATAATGGTAACACTTATCATTGTGTCTCAAATCAAAAATAAAATTAAAAAAAAAAAAAAAAAAAAAAACAAAACAAAACAAAACAAAAGAGATAGACCCATGTTATATGAGCCGCTTGTGAGTTGGGACTTGGGACAAAGCCTATGATTTTACATTTACCCCGGCCCAACAACAGCTCCAATCTATGTATTAAGGTAATGACAAAGTTTGACTCCAAATATGTTTTGAGTTTTGGGCTTCAATCATTAATAAGAACATAATATTAGTCCTTCTTTTTTTCTTTTTTGATATAGTTACAATATACCGCTAAACTCGTAATTTGAATCCTTTACTCT
This sequence comes from Quercus suber, assembly GCF_002906115.3. Classification (NCBI taxonomy): domain Eukaryota; kingdom Viridiplantae; phylum Streptophyta; class Magnoliopsida; order Fagales; family Fagaceae; genus Quercus; species Quercus suber. The sequence continues at coordinate 311,598 of NW_027070132.1, forward strand.
TTTGACTCCCAAGCATTTTATACATGAGAAGTTGTGAATTAAGCCCCTTTTCCTTAAGTTAAGAGCATCTGCATCGCATCAGTAGATGTAACATTTTTGTCTATTTTGCAAAAGAAATATGTTTTTTCTATTTTACGTACTCACTTTTACAAAACACTCACATCGGTTTGTCTATTCTATACATTTATTCAATAATATATTCATTCTTGACTCAATATCCAGCCACCATCAATGATCAAACAAAGAAAAAAGAGAGCAGTGGTGATCATCAATCCACCCAACCACCATCATCAAGTCAGCCTCAATCATCAACCCACCCATCAAAATCCCAAAACCACTAATCAAAACCCACTAATCAAAATCACCAAAACCACCGATCAAAACCATCAAAACCCATTGTCATCAAAACCATTGATCAAAACCCACTGATCAAAATCCCAAAACCATCAAACAAAGAAAAAAGATAGCAATGGCAAGTGAGGTGATCGGCGGTGGCACGATTGTGGCAAGACTCAAGAGAGTAGCGGAGAAAAGTGGAGGAAAAGAGTGTGAGGTGAGAGTCAGACTAGAGAGAAAAAGAGGGAGTAAGGTGGATAGAGAAAAAATAGTAAAATATGAAATGCCAAGCTACAATAGCTGTAGCATTTTTGCATTTATACAAATTGATGCAATCATTGATGTGAGTGGTTTTTTGGTTAAAATGTGTAAAAGTAAGTACTTTTTGTATTTTGCAAACTTTTGCACCACTAATGCAGTTGCTCTAAATACAACAAAGTTCGAACTAGATATATAGCAATGCAATAAAATCGTGGTAAAGCATTGATGAATTGGGTTTGGGCCCAATGAATGTTATTAAATGATGTCATTCATTATTGATGAATAATTGGGTTTGGGTCTATTAAAAAAATGAATTGGGTTTGGGCCCAACATTTTAGTGTCGATTAATGTAAGTTGAAATCCTTACACAAACGTTAGAGCCGTTGTTTATGTTCAGAGTTTAAAACCCGGAAGAAAAGGTTCGAATCTCCGAATCCAATACAGCACCTAAGCTAGCAAACATGCCGAGTAAGAAGAAGAGGAGGAGGCCTGAGTCGGAGCGACCCACGATCCATCCAAGAAACAAGTACTCCGAAACCCGACCCGACTTTGCTCTCTTGGCTTCTCTGTACCCTTCCTTCGAGCCCTTCGTCTTCTACTCCCACGACGGTGGTCGACCCAGAATCGATTGGACCGACTTCAACGCCACACGTGAGCTCACACGTGTCCTCCTCCTCCATGACCATGCACTCAATTGGTACTATTTCACTTGCTCCTTTCTACTTTATATGCATTTGGTTGCTCATATTTCGTTGAAAGTTTGTGTTTTTCTTTGAGAGAGTTGGGTTTATGTTTCTGGGTGTTTTTGCTTTGGTCGTGTTTTTATGTTAGAATTGGATTTTTTTTTTTAATTATTTATTTTTTTATTTATATGCTTTTGGGTGCTCAAATTTCATCGAAAGTTTGTGTTTTTGTTTGAGAGAATTGAGTTATGTTTCTGGATGTTTTTTTATGTAAGAATTGGAAATAATATATACATATACACACACACACACACACACTTTTTGTTAATAACCCAGAAATTTGATTAACAAAACAATGAACAAACACCCAGCATCCCAAACAGGTTTTGAGGCATTGCATGAGTGACACCATTTACATCTCTGTTAACCCATTTGAAGGAGCAACTAAAAAAAAAAAAAAACTTCCTAAACTCAAACCATTTGAAGGAGCAACTTAAAAAAAAAAAAAAACTTCCTAAACTCAAGAACATTAGACAGACTAGTTGTAATGTTCCAGCTGCTGCTTTCAGACCCTGCATTCATGCACGGTTTTGCATCACTGTCCACAATGATGATCTATTATGCATCACCTGATTTCTCAGGTTCCATAAAGATTCCAATGTGAGGGCCATTTTGTGTGTACGTAGAATGCACAGGGTTAGCTGCATCATTGTGGCTTGCTCCAGTAGACTGCCTAGGAGTATCTAGGATTACCTTTACAATATCAGCACAAGTGTTCAAGTTTAGCATATCAGATTTTAGACCTCAGTTGCAGCCAAACCAAATGTCTTTGGCCACAGTGCAGTGGAAGAATAAATGAACAGGGGTTTCCTTGGCTTCATTGCATAGCACACATGTAGAGTTAGTGATCCCCAATTGTTGTTCCAGGTTATCTTTAGTATATAGCAACTCAAAACCAATTCTCCATGACAGCATCTTCACCCTTTCTTGGATTATGAGCTTCCAGAGGGGTTGCCAATTCACAGGGTTAGCTGCATTAGTAGCCTGATCTTGATTCCCTCTGTATGCAGACTTTACAGAGAAGCAGCCTCTAGGATCTTTTATCCACTTCAACTTGTCCTGAGTAGGACTAATAGGAATTGAGATTCTCTTGATGGCTTCAATGGACTCTATCCAGTAACTTACTGTCAATCCAGTTTTGATTAATGGGGCTAACTAGGCTTGACACCATCAATGAATGGAACTTGGGCAATGGAATCATCCGTTACTTTTTACTTATAAATTTCCATATGTGAGTAAAAATCTTTGTTAAAGACAAACCCAGAAACACATGTTTTTAGGGTGCTCAAATTTATTGGAAAGTTTGTCTTTTTCTTTGAGAGAACTGTGTTTGTGTTTCTGTGTATTTTTTCTTTGGTTGTGTTTTTATAAGGCATAGAAATTTTTTTTTTCTTTTTTAAGAGGTTACCCTGTTTCTGCATTTCACTTATTCTCTCTTTGTGACTTTGAAACAAACGTAATTGTGGAAGTTCAATAGGGCTTAAAGTGCTTTTTTTTATAATTTTAAATGAGAAAACTTATCATTGCCCAAACTATTTGCAACATTTTTTCCACATCAAGCTGCCTATCAGTCATGACAAAGGAACACAGCAACTATACTACTAACAAGAATCAAACACAGAGCTAGGAAACCTCCATAAGCAACAAAGAGCCTCTATTCAAAATAGTTTGCATTTTGTTATGTTTTTGTTACTTCATATGCTACGTGTGAAACTCTGGAGCTTATTAATTTAAGTGGGATTATCAAATGCACCCTGAATCTGTCTACCTGTGTGTTTGCTGAGAATGTTAAGTGTTGGCAAATTGCAAGCGACAAGTCATGTGTCAAAAGGGTTGTATTTAATATTATAAAGTTAGGCAAGAGTCTATGTAAGGAATTGCTTGAAGACATTGGAGAATGGAAGGTTTGGTTGAGTGAAATCAAGACTCACTCAAGCGATCTTTAATGTCAGTCACAATCCTCAAGAAGGACAAATAAATGAGAAGGATGGTTTGTAGATGAGTATGAACTTCAGTGTGAAGTGGTTGGGTTCACTCCTTCTAATGGAAGGGATTCATATTTTGATAGCTTGACTTAGCTTCCTAAGACTCTTCCTTGACCCTTGCATTTTAGAGATAGTGAGTCATATTCTGAATGAAGAAGTAACATTGGTTTTTTGTTTAGAGGTGGTAAGGGTATATTAGGGAATTCATGTACTATGTTATGGTTTCTTGGGGGCAATATAAATTCGTTGTAAACCTCAATTTTTCATAAAGTGAAAGTCTCAGCCACTTGCTTCCATGGATGTAAGAACACTGTTGAACCACTTTAATCTCTATGTTGATTTTTCTCTAAGTTCTCTCTATTTTCACTACCATTGCTCAAATATGGAATTCTCAACAATTGAGTGAGACTCTGGTATAAGGAATCTTAACTCTACAAGAAGTCTGATGGAAGCCAAAACTTTAATCTACCTTTATATATATTTCTTGATTCATGACTTTCAAGACGGAAGAATGGCTGCTATACCTATAGAATCAAAGAATTCCAAGAGAGCCTTCTTTCATTGAACCAAAACAGATAATCCTTTCCCATGATTTTACTACCTTGAGCCAAAATTAATTTTCCTTGAAATCATGGAGTTTGCTCCTTGACAATGAGTTCACTGTTGTTGCCTTCTGAAGAGACTTTGGATATGTTTGTTTGAGTAGGAAGTTCTGTAGAAGGATTCCAGAGTTCTAGGGCCACTACGGTAGAAGGTGAATAGGTTGTTAGCTGAGATTGCTTGGAGAGTCTAGTTACAAAGGTCTTGTAAGTCTTTACTGTTGTAACCATTTCTTCAATAGTGAATTTCCTATAGGATTAGGTACCCCTAAAATGGTTTTTCCTTTGAGGAGTTCATCAAAGATTTTCCACTTCATCACCAAATCTGTCTGTGCTTATTATTGCTTTTAGATTTTGGTGATATTTACTGTGGTTGTGCTATCTAATAAGTTGTTAACTTTGAACCTAATCAGAAATTTAGTCATAGTTAATCTATTAATCTCCTACTTAAGTCATTGGGGTCTAAATCAGAATTTTTCATTAAGGACCATGTTTTGTAAGTAACCAAAATGTAAAGTCTTTGTCTTTATGATAACATGTTATGTAGGTGACCATAAAAATAAAGTTCAACTCATTTTGCCCAATTAGTAAAACTTCTAAACTTAGTTTTGAAGTACCTGTAGGCTGCTAAGTGCTAACTAACATTGAAAGGCAATTGTTCTGTGCTATGCAATTGCATTAAGTGGTGAAATTTTCTTGGAAATATCAAATGTGGAATTCATTGTTTTCAGGAAATTCCATGATGCCTCTTTTTTTGGATAAATTTCAGTCTCCTTGTTTTTTGATATCTCAGTGAGTGAGCCCTTCATTAATGAAATATTTATTTGTGAAGTCTATTCAATGTTGGGTAGAAATTTTCGTGTGATTAATTTATCTGAATTCAATTTGCTAGGTGGATTCCTGATGGGCAGCTTTGCCCCACGGTGCCCAACAGATCCAATTATATCCATTGGATTGAAGATCTTCTTGCATCAGACATCATTCCAAAAACTAACACCAGTGGAGGTAATGTGAGGGGTTTTGATATAGGAACTGGAGCCAACTGCATTTACCCACTTCTTGGTGCATCTCTTCTCGGGTGGAGTTTTGTTGGGTCAGGTAGCTCTTCAATTTTGTAGTTATTGTTAATCAATTTTGGTAGTGACAATTTGTTTTATGTCCCATACGGAATCTAGTAGTAGTTTGATTTTGCTGTATCCTGGTTGCAGATGTCACTGAAATTGCACTAGAGTGGGCTGAGAAAAATGTTAAAAATAATCCACATATTTCACAACTTATTGAAATAAGAAAGGTTGAAAGCTGTGAAGATGGTCTTTCGATGGAAAAGTCACATGATGGTGAGTCAGTCTCTTGTGAGAGCAAAATAGTGTTGAGTGCATGTGCAGTTAGGGAAGAGGTGGATCGTCTGCCCTCAGCTTCATTTGATCTGCATTCTGATGCAAACAAGAGCTATAATGGGCCACCTATACTTCTTGATGTGGTCAGGGATGGTGAGAGGTTTGACTTTTGCATGTGTAATCCTCCATTTTTTGAAACCATGGAGGAAGCGGGACTGAATCCAAAAACTTCCTGTGGTGGGACTCCAGAGGAGATGATTTGTCCAGGTGGAGAAAAAGCTTTTATTACTCGTATTATTGAAGATAGTGCTGTTTTGAAACAGTCTTTTCGGTATTATCTTTGTCTGATTAAACTGTTTGTATTAATTAGCACCATGTCAATGTAGACTCTCTTTTGAAAATTCAGTTTTCTCTTGTAGGTGGTACACTTCAATGGTTGGGAGAAAATCGAACCTGAAATCCCTAACTGCAAAGCTTTGGGAGGTTGGAGTCACCATAGTAAAGACTACAGAATTTGTTCAAGGCCAAACATGTAGATGGGGGCTCGCTTGGTCTTTTGTCCCCCCTGTGAGGAAGATAGTATCACTTCACGTGGCTGAGAAGAATGTCATGTCTTTCATGCTTGAGGTCTGGATATCTATATCTCATTTTGTCTAAATAGTGTCCTGATTTTCCGAGTGTCAAGAAATTTATCTAGCTGGATTTAGTAAAATTTCTGCAGGGGTGAATTCCAGATCACATGGCCAATTTATTTAGAAGGAATTCCTTGGTTTTGCTGCTTTTGATGATCTGGCCCCTTCAAAATCAGATCCCCCCTCCCCTTTTTGTCTATTTGGTACATATAATTTTTTAAGAACTGAATGCACCTGGGAGAGAAGCTCCTGTTGCATCATTGAATAAAATTTGAGGAAGACCCTTAGCCCTAGGAGTTCCATTGAACACCATATAAGTTTGCTACTAATGTTTATGCCTAAGAATGTTGTCCCAAAATCCAAACATTTTCTGTATCATTAATTGGCTCCTCAGACATGTAGAACAGCTTATCTTCTTTCTCAATTAGTATAAAGATAGGGTTCATCTAGTCACTTCATGGGTAAGTGGAAAAGAAAGATGCCTGTACCAATTCTATATTTATGCTCATCCAAGCAATAGGGTCAAAAAGGAAACAAGGCTTTAAGCCTTTAAGCCAAGTTATGCATTAGCAGACTTGTATTATATGTACTATATATTCGTACATTATTATCTTGGCATATGAGGTTTTATAATATGCATTAGTTTATATCTAGATGCTCATTCATGTATTACCCATTTCTCCCTGATGTTACATCTTGTATTGTGTTGTTTCCAACTTCGTAGGGTCTTCAACGCCAATTCAGTGCCATTCATATATTGCAATCAGTTGAATCCTTGTTCCGTAGTAGTGGGGCAGCCTGTAAATTGAATACCTCCTCATTTACAGTTGATGTAAGTTTTATCACCGTTGGTCTTATTTTGCATCTGATATAATTTGCATGTGATATCACTGTGTGCTTACATTCTGCACAATTTCATTTTAATAGATCACTGCATCAAATGATCATTGTGATGCAATCCTGAAGAATGAGTTACAACCTCTTGATGAAGTTAGCAGTTGTCAACATGTGCAAGAGACATTGAATGGTTCAAGTTGTTTGCTCCATCCTTCAAATAATTTATGTATTCGCATTTCGGTATGCTTACCTCCTTTCTTGGCTTGGTTATTGGGTTTGGTAGTTGGAACTTGCAACTTATATTGAAATTGTACTACCCACCATAACAGGTTTTTCAGCAAATCCCGGGGACACTTCTGGTGAAAGGATCATTACAGCAAAGAGATAACCCAATCCCAGGTTCTTTTCCTTCCAACGTTAATATGTATTAAATTTAAAATTTTAATTTGGGTAAAATGCAAAAAGCTTAAAACAACCCCTGAACTTTGGTTCAAAATCAATCTGACCCCTCTTATCTTCTAATTTGAAATTAGAATTTAGAAGCCCCTGAACTTTGAGAAGTACACAAATTGTTTTTGTTTTTTATTTTGTTGTTGTTGTTGTTGTTGTTGTGTGTGTGTGTTTTTTTAATGAGGAAAAAAATGAAGTATAAATCTTTAATTAAATATAAATTTGAACAGATTTTGTATTAAAATATATTCTAAAATGAAACTTTTAATAAAAAAGAAGCTTAGGGAGATGAAAATTCAAACACCTGAATGATCAATCTGAGTATTTTTCAAAAGTTCCTGGGCTTCTAATTTCAAATTTGAAGATCAGGCCTGGGTTAGTTAGAGTTTGACCCGAAGTTCTGAGGGTGTTCTTGCATTTTACCCTTTTTATTTTTATCTCAAAGAAGCTCTTATTGTGGCATTCTAATCCTTTTTTACAGTCTTCCAAATTAAAATAAAAGTAAAATCTGGGAATAGAGTTTCAACCTAGCTATACACAAAATATTCTTGTTTTACCAATATGTCTTTGTGTATATAAATCTTTTCTGTTGATCATGCTCTATTTGGACTGTTTCTTATGTTCAATACTTCAATCATCTTCTCTCGCTTCCTTCTCACATTGACAGCCTTCACTCTTTTTCACCTTGCCCTCACCTTTTGATGCCCAAATCTTGTGCTCTTAGCACTATCTGATAGGTAATTATCAGTCTTTTGCCAAAAGTCTTTGAAACAATTAGCATCTCCTTCTCCCATAAACAAGGGTAAGAAAGTGAGGTAATTGGTTCAATCCCCATATGGGCTGTGAGTTTTATATGCCTATCAAAAGAAAAGGCAGTTACTGCCTATTGGTCTTTCTTGGACACCAGCAACTTCAAAACCTTTTTTCCTTACGATATGCTACCACATCTCCTGAAAGACCAACAGCTGTGTCTTATTATACTTTTTCCTTTTTATTTGTTAATGTCTCCTGGCCATAAGTCTTTTTTTCTTTTTCTTTTTTTCGTTAAATAAAGTAACTTTATTCTGCAAGATGGAATGAGACTTCTCCACCGTTGCTTCATTCAACTTCACTCTGTAGTCTGTGAATTGTCTTGTACTAATATTAGTTAGTTCTTCCAAGAATCTTTTAACTTAACTGGTACCTTTTGGTGTTTCCAACAGAGATATCTAGTGTTCAAATTCTCTTACCCCCAACCATCAATGTATCAAAAATAGTAATTAGTTTAGATCATCCCTTGAATATTTATGACCCATCAATTATCCATTAATTTCATCATCCTAAATATGTTTACTTTTAATCCTGCCAATTATTACATCTTTCAAGTAAAAGGGAGATTGCATGAATTGAAGACTGAAGTGACTTAAAGAGTAGTGTAGCGGGCTCTCTAAAATTATTGACAACATGATGTGCTACCTGTTGTTATCCAATCTTGAGCGTTGATCTGCATAGCTTACAGCACTAATCTGATTTGCTTTCCAAGCTAATTTGTGGAATAATTTTATTAAGTTGTGGTTTATGTTCTTTGCAGGAGCATTCTCATCAATATTTCAAAAATTAGAGGAAGTTTTGAGATATAAATTTTGTAGATAAGAGGCCACCATAGAGTTTTGCCAGTTTGAAACTTTGAAGAGGTTGCTGAAAAAATTGATAGATCTCAAGCTGAAGGCTGTTGAGCGGCAATTATTCTTTGTTGTACATTCTTTCATTTTCCCTTTACTTGTTTGTCTTCTTTTCCATTGCCATGTTTGGACTTTGGAGCTATAACTTTAATTGATAAATTATCCTTTTTCATGCTCCTTTCCTTTCCCGTCTAATGGTAATCTGCATCTAAACAAAATGGTTAGTGTACCTACATGTTATTTTATGCACATATTAAGCTATCATTACCAACACTATTTCACGCTTTGAGATATAATTGGTTTATCATTATCCAGAACAAGACCTTTGTCACGCTGAACTTGTTTGTGGTAATCAAAGTTCTTAGATAACTGATAAAAATGTCTCTGTCAATAAAAATTTTATGCACAATCGCATTCATCAAGGGATATTCTTTTTGATGGATCAAGCCAACAGGTTCTAGTGCAATGACCTTCAAGGTTAGGAAGGAAAATATGATTAATGGTTATAATAAGTTTTAAGTTCCTTGAGAAGAGATTATTCTGTAAACTCAGTGTATTACACCCTAACATAAAAATAAATTTTATGTTTGAGATATATGTATACCCAGTGTACAAAATAATTTTATGGAAGGATTAATGGGTTGGACGGTAATTATCATGGCTAGTAACATGTAAACAACTTATCGGAATTTGGGGCAAAATAAGTTAAATAATTTGATCTAAAATCAGCAAAATGTAGCCTACATATTGCCAATATTGGGGTGGCTTTCTACCTTTTTTAGATACGGCAAACAAAAGTGAACACTTGTTGTGTATACAAACATGAAGGCTGTCAATATTTTTCATTTCAAAACCCTCCAATTTACAACTTGCTTACTGATCCAGTTATAGAAGCAGTCTATTTTCAATATTTCATGGCATAGTATATAACTAACAGATAATATTCATTATGGATGCACATATGCTCAGATAATTAGAAGTTAAAAAATATGTACTTTCCATGCAGCTTAAGGGGAAGGAGGACTTTGTTGAAGCAAGAACACACACAACATTGTAGTGAAAAGGGAAAACCAAAACCAGTAAGGAGAATATCTTGCTTATCCAGAAGATCATGTATACCAAAAGCAACTCGTCCCCAATATACAACTGATTAACCAAGCCCATTATACATCATATATTACACAAAAAAAACAAACAAACACAGTATTAAATGTTCAGACAAACAAATTAACATAGCAAATACCATTGATAATAAACCAACAAATTTCATGGATGCAGAAAATTATAGTATGCAAGGAGATTATGAAACATGTATCAAATTTGGGCTTTCCCTTCAATCCTTGCATGAGTAACCCCAACACAAGCATCAACAAAATCCTCGTCAATGAAATCGGTGGAGTAGATCTGCAACCTATCACCAAAACCCCTAGAGAAACACTGAGTGATGAACAACCTTGAATACTTGTGAATCCTTCTAGTCACAGGCTTAACACAAACAATTGGGTTATCAGCCTGTGGTGTGGCAGTGTTCTCCACCCTGTAAAAGAATTTCCTTGATGAAACTGGTGGCTGCTCGCTCAAATGCTTCAAATTACTCTCAAACTTTGTTGATGGCAAATCTGTGTCAATCCAATTATCCTTCAAATACCCACCACTCCATAAGGGACTCCCAGGCTTAGGGTGAGCTGATTTTCTTGGCTTCCATACACAAATAACTCTCTTTGGCAATAACTCTGCCACTGTTTTTCCAAACGCATGATCATCCTGATGAATCAGAAACTCTCCAAGCTGATCCCCTAAGTACTTATCAAAGTCAACAGGGTCTTCATGACCAAACTCAGTCCTAATCTCCAAGATTATAATCTCTGACTGTGTCTCAGACAAAAACCTCTTGATATCCTTGATGACAACATCAATACTATAGGTTTTAAGGATTCCATGACACACACGACGATCCTCTTGAACCCTGATATCAAGAACCCTTGTACCCCTCACAAGTTGACGATAGATAGACAAGTTTTGACATTGTGCAAAAGGTCGAGATATGCATGGAATGCCAATCTTGTTTGTTGCTGAATCATGGGTTCCAGGCCATACTATCTGATTCAACCGAAGCTTTTCTGGGTTGAGCTCAGACATCCAGTTCTTTCTATCTTTTGGCCTGTATTCACTCCCTGGAAACTGAGGGCCACAGCTTTCTTGGAGATCACATAAGCATTTCTTCTCAGTTTTGATTGCCTTTCTTTTCTCCACTTGCGTAGAGATCTGAGAACCCATTAAGAAGATGAATAAAACCTGTAAGTTTTTCCTCTTCTTCTTCTAGTTTTTGCTTGTGGGGTTTGTTTCTTTTTCTTATTGGTATAGGCTGTAGTTGTACAAAGAAAAAAGAATAGGTTTTTGGGTTTTAATAAGAGACATTGTATCGTCAAAAAGTGATGTTTATATTTGAGTTGTTGGATTATTAAAAAAGACAGTGACACAGATAGATAACTTTTCTACTCCACCACCTTGCACCTTCCTCAATATTACCTACAAGATTTTTGGTTTTGTGAATTGTGATGATGGGACTATCGTATGTTCTTTGGTTAGGTGGGCCGGCTATGATTGCATTATTGGTGGAGAGTTATAATCGATGTTTCTCCTTTGTTTGGTCCACTTGTATGGCTATCCAAATTTATCTGTGATTTTGTTTAGTTCTTTTGTTTCTTTATTGTTTGTGAGAGCTTAATTATTTTTGTTGGTTTATTAAATATCTAGATTTTAAAAATAATTTTTTTAAAAGTTGTATATAAGTTAAATAAATTGAATAAACAAATTAATTTTAGCATACTTTTTAAGCGCTTTATAGCTCAATTAGTAGAAATTTTTTTGATATTTTAATGAAAATATTTAGAATTTAAATCCCCCATTGTATTATTAAAAAAAAAAATTTAGCATAGTACATCTTGGAATAAAGTTTTTATAGAGGGACTGTACTTTCAGTTTAAAAATAGAAGGGACTATATATAATTTAATTTATTTGCATGTGTCTCATTAGTCATTACCCTTTGCTCATTAAAGGCACTAAAAGGTCAAATAATGGCTTCCTTTTTTTTTTCCATAAAAATATCAAAACATGGTTGTTTTACAGGTCAATTCTATTGTCAATGGCTCAATAATTAGATTTAGACTCATCTGTCAGATGCCTTATAGCTGAATTGTCATCTCTCCATGCACAAAGTGCTTGAGGGTCTAGGGGAAAAGGATTCAATCTGTGGGATTAATAGCATATTGTAATTATCTCTAAAAAAAAAAAGATTTAGACTCATCTATTATCTAGCATTGCTATTTTAATAGCTCCAATTCTATCGTTTTAGGTCCCCCAAAAAAAAAAAAAAAAAAAAACTCCAATGTTTTTGAGTCATTTTATTTACTGGTTTCAGGTTAGGTCTTTTTCTATCTCTCAAAGAAAATAAATGTAACTTTCTTCTCTGGCTGGACAAATCATAGAGAGAAGAAAAGACTAGGAAAAAAAATAATCATAATAAGAAGAGGCAAAAAAAAAAAAAAAAAAAAACATTATCGACCAAGAAAATTTTATTTACTAGAAAGCAGTAAGTCTTGTAATTCGCTTGTTCACATCTTTAAGGTTGCTACTTTTTATTCAACGAAACAAACTTGGATTGTTCTGTTTTTTTACAACAAGTAGGAGGAAGAGAATTTAAACTTAAGTTAAAGTTACCCTATAAGAAAAACTAGACAAAACCATCAAGTAATAAGATTCTTTAACACATTTCTAGGTTGGGACAGAGTCAGAACTTGAAGTTAGGAGGGATAGTTTTGCTGTTAGTTGCATGTGGTAGCTCTAGCTTCCGGCTTAATTGCTTAATAGCTAATGAGTTTTTTTTTTTTTTTTTTTTTTTTTTTTTTTTTTTTTGTGTGTGTGTTTTATATGTGTGCATCCATGTATGAACAAAATTATTTTGTTTAAAATTTTTTAAAGGTTCAGGTTGTTTGTTTTACGTAAAGTTTGTTGACTGAGTTTAATTATTTTTAGCTTTATTATTGGTACTTTTTGTTGTTGAATAATTTTTTTTGGCTTGTTTATTTTGCTTTAGATTTTAGACCTGGTCTTTAATAGGAGGAAAATGCTAGAATTACAAACTTTTTTTTACAAATTATTAATGTGGTGAGTGGTTATTAGTAATTAAAAATGTGATGTAAGTGATGGACCTAGATGCAAACCAATAAAAGTTTATTACCACAACCGTTTGTAAAAATGTTATAGAAAATTTTGTGGCTATAGTAGTACTCCTAAAAGAATCAATAATAATATTAAGGGGAGCAAAGTGTGATTTTATAACAAAATTGCTAAAATTGGTTACTATGTATATATTAATTATAAAAAAAATTATACTATTCCTCTCTTACACTTTTTATGCGTTTGATATCACTTATTTTCCTTCAAATTTTTTTTTTTTTTTTGAGAATTATTTTCCTTCAAATTTGGGGTAGTGTGTAATTACCTTTTTTTCCCCTAAAAGAATGCTAAAATATACTTATACTTTAAAATTTGAGAAACAAATGAGATTTTAAAATGTTGTACATATAAAAGCTAAACGAAAATGCTAATGACAAACAAACATTGTAATCTCACATAAAGTGGACTTTAGGTGGATTTATATATTGGTGAAAACTTTTAAGGTGAAACCAATAAAAAATAAAATGATAGTTTTTATTTTTAGGAAGAAAATAAAAACTATGTATATATTAATTATACAAAAAATTATACTATTCCTCTCTTACACTTTTTATGCGTTTGATATCACTTATTTTCCTTCAAATTTTTTTTTTTTTTTTGGGAATTATTTTCTTCAAATTTGGGGTAGTGTGTAATTACCTTTTTTTCCCCTAAAAGAATGCTAAAATACTTATACTTTAAAATTTGAGAAACAAATGAGATTTTAAAATGTTGTACATATAAAAGCTAAACGAAAATGCTAATGACAAACAAACATTGTAATCTCACATAAAAGTGGACTTTAGGTGGATTATATATTGGTGAAAACTTTTAAGGTGAAACCAATAAAAAATAAAATGATAGTTTTTTTTTTAGGAAGAAAAATAAAACTATGTATATATTAATTATACAAAAAATTATACTATTCCTCTCTTACACTTTTTATGCGTTTGATATCACTTATTTTCCTTCAAATTTTTTTTTTTTTTTGAGAATTATTTTCCTTCAAATTTGGGTAGTGTGTAATTACCTTTTTTTTCCCCTAAAAGAATGCTAAATATACTTATACTTTAAAATTTGAGAAACAAATGAGATTTTAAAATGTTGTACATATAAAAGCTAAACGAAAATGCTAATGACAAACAAACATTGTAATCTCACATAAAAGTGGACTTTAGGTGGATTATATATATTGGTGAAAACTTTTAAGGTGAAACCAATAAAAAATAAAATGATAGTTTTATTTTAGGAAGAATTCATTTATTTAATTTTCTAAATTTATAAGGATTTCTTTTAATTTGGAAAAAATTTGGAAAAAAAAAGAAAAAGAAAAAGAAAAGAATAGTTATTACCAGCTGTAGTTATAGCTCCCATCTAAGATGCGTAGAGTTTTCTTATTAATTGGAAACAAAGGTTGTAAATTATGTTACACTATAGTTCCATATATTTTACTGAATTAAATAGGAAAGTTATTTATATTTTGATTTGCTTCTCCAGCTAGATAGATGGGCAAAATACGAATAATGTTAGGAACCATGTCCAAAATATACACTCGATTTGAGTTTCAATTTGGATTGATGCACAAGTTGACAGAACATGCTCAAATTCTTGTGGTAAATCACATGAAAGTACTGAAATTTAATCATAAGTTGACACGTAAACATGATATGTGTTGGTGCAAACAAATAACAATGGAAACAACACAAAGAGAAACTGAATAATACGTTGAATATTATTAATTTGAAGAAATAACACAACACTATTTGAACTGAGGCGCAACACTCGCTCTCTTTAAGGAGATTCAAGCCCTTGGTTGGCTAATCTTTGTAACCGGTGCAGACCTTCTCTGACTTGTCTCCCCCAGATACAACAGCCCAACAAATGTTGTATGGTAGAACAGTTTCTGCACAAAGTGTTCAAGCCCAAACTCCACTAGAAGAACACCTTTCTTTCCCGAAATCTCTCAACTATTTAGGAATAATTTTGAATTCACTCTCTCACACAATACACTTTGCTTTTAACTACTTTCTTCATTCACTCTTGATATGAAATTAGTCCATAGCATAGCCATATATATAGTCTTCCAACCCTTCACATAACCTACGTGTTATTTATTAATTTAGAAAACTTCTCTTAATTTATTTAATCTAACTTCCATACAAGTAACTCTTTCTTTAACAAATTTTATTCTAACTCATCTCTTTATTCTTCTTCAGTTTTTTTGAGTTTCAACATATTAATTAAA